>NC_026000.2:100253311-100357052 GCF_000442705.2 Elaeis guineensis
GATCCAGGCTCCATCCATGGCTTCAACTGCAGGAAGACTCTGCCCGGACTCCTACGGGAGCCGGGATCCATCACCGACTTCAACTGCTGGTAAGCTCCGTCCGGACTCCTACGGGAGCCGGACTTCGCACCTGACTTTAATTGCAGGAAGAATCTGCCCAGACTCCTACGGGAGCCGGGCTCTGTCACCAACTCCAACTGTGGGAAGACTCCGCCCAGAATCCTACGGGAGCCGGACTCCGTCACTGACTTTAGTTGCAGGAAGACTCCGCCCGGACTCCTACGGGAGCCGGGCTCCGTCCATGGCTTGAACTGTAGGAAGACTTCGCCCGGACTCCTACGGGAGCCGGGCTCCATCACCGACTTCAACTGCTGGTAAGCTCCGTCCGGACTCCTACGGGAGCCGGACTTCGCACCTGACTTTAATTGCAGGAAGAATTCGCCCGGACTCCTACGGGAGCCGAGCTCCGTCACCAACTCCAACTGTGGGAAGACTCCGCCCGGACTCCTACAGGAGCCGGGCTCCGTCCATGGTTTCAACTGCAGGAAGACTCCGCCCGGACTCCTACGGGAGCCGGGCTCCGTCACCGACTTCAACTGCTGGTAAGCTCCGTCCGGACTCCTACAGGAGCCGGACTTCGCACCCAACTTCAATTGCAGGAAGACTCCGCCCGGACTCCAACGGGAGCTGGGCTCCGTCCATGGCTTCAACCGCAAGAAGTAATCCGCCCGGACTCCCACGGGAGTCGGGCTCCATCACCAACTCCAACTGCAGGAAGACACCTCCCGGACTCCTATGGGAGCCAGACTCCGTCACTGACTTTAATTGTTGGAAGACTCCGCCCGGACTCCTACGGGAGCCGGGCTCCATCCATGGCTTCAACTGCAGGAAGACTCCGCCTGGACTCCTACGGGAGCCGGGCTCCGTCACCGACTTCAACTACTGGTAAGCTCCGTCCGGACTCTTACGGGAGCCGGACTTTGCACCTGACTTTAATTGCAGGAAGAATCCGCCCGAACTCCTACGGGAGCCGAGCTCCGTCACCAACTCCAACTGCGGGAAGACTCCGCCCGGACTCCTACGGGGGCCGGGTTCCATCACTGACTTTAATTGCAGGAAGACTCCACCCGGATTCCTACGGGAGCCGGGCTCCGTCCATGGTTTCAACTGCACGAAGACTCCGCCCGGACTCCTACGGGAGCCGGGCTCCGTCACCGACCTAAACTGCTGGTAAGCTCCGTCTGGACTCCTACGGAGCCGGACTTCGCACCCGACTTTAATTGCAGGAAGACTCCGCCCAGACTCCTACGGGAGCTGGGCTCCGTCCATGGCTTCAACTACAAGAAGGAATCCGCCCGGACTCCCACGGGAGCCGGGCTCCGTCACCAACTCCAACTGCAGGAAGACTCCTCCCGGACTCCTATGGTAGCCGGGCTCCGTCACTGACTTTAATTGCAGGAAGACTCCGCCCGGACTCCTACGGAAGCCGGGCTCCATCCATGGCTTCAACTGCAGGAAGACTCCGCCCGGACTCCAACGGGAGCCGGGCTCCGTCACCAGCTTCAACTGCTGGTAAGCTCCGTCCGGACTCCTACGGGAGCCGGACTTCACACCTGACTTTAATTGCAGGAAGAATCTGCCCAGACTTCTACGGGAGCCGGGCTCCGTCACCAACTCCAACTACGGGAAGACTCCGCCCGGACTCCTACGGGAGCCGGGCTCCGTCACTGACTTTAATTGCAGGAAGACTCCGCCCGGACTCCTACAGGAGCCGGGCTCCGTCCATGGCTTCAACTGCAGGAAGACTCCGCCCGGACTCCTACGCGAGCCGGGCTCCGTCATCGAATTCAACTGCTGGTAAGCTCCATCCAGACTCCTACGGGAGTCGGACTTCGCACCCGACTTCAATTTCTGGAAGACTCCGCCCGGACTCCTACGGGAGCCGGCCTCCATCCACGGCTTCAACCGCAAGAAGGAATCCACCAGGACTCCCACGGGAGCCAGGCTCCGTCACCAACTCCAACTGCGGGAAGACTCCGCCCGGACTCCTACGGGAGCCGGGCTCCGTCACTGACTTTAATTGCAGGAAGACTCCGCTCGGACTCCAACGGGAGTCGGGCTCCGTCCATGGCTTCAACTGCAGGAAGACTCCACCCAGACTCCTACGGGAGCCAGGCTCCGTCACCGACTTCAACTGCTGGTAAGCTACGTCCGAACTCCTACGGGAGCCGGACTTTGCACCTGACTTTAATTGCATGAAGAATCTGTCCGGACTCCTACGGGGGACGGGCTCAGTCACCAACTCCAACTGCGGGAAGACTCCGCCCGGACTCCTACGGGAGCCGGGCTCCGTCACTGACTTTAATTGCAGGAAGACTCCGCCCGGACTCCTACGGGAGCCGGGCTCCATCCATGGCTTGAACTGTAGGAAGACTTCGCCCGGACTCCTGCGGGAGCGGGCTCCGTCACCGACTTCAACTACTGGTAAGCTCCGTCGGAACTCCTACGGGAGCCGGACTTCGCACCTGACTTTAATTGCAGGAAGAATTCGCCCGGACTCCTACGGGAGCCGGGCTCCGTCACCAACTCCAACTGTGGGAAGACTCCACCCGGACTCCTACAGGGGCCGGGCTCCGTCACTGACTTTAATTACAGGAAGACTCCACCCGGATTCCTATGGGAGCCGAGCTCCGTCCATGGTTTCAACTGCAGGAAGACTCCGCCCGGACTCCTACGGGAGCCGAGCTCCGTCACCGACTTCAACTGTTGGTAAGCTCCGTCTGGACTCCTACGGGAGCTGGACTTCGCACCCGACTTTAATTACAGGGAGACTCCGCCCAGACTCCTACGGGAGCTGGGCTCCGTCCATGGCTTCAACTACAAGAAGGAATCCGTCCGGACTCCCACGGGAGCCGGGCTCCGTCACCAACTCCAACTGCAGGAAGACTCCTCCCGGACTCCTATGGTAGCTGGGCTCCGTCACTGACTTTAATTGCAGGAAGACTCCGCCCGGACTCCTACGGAGCCGGGCTCCGTCCATGGCTTCAACTGCAGGAAGACTCCGCCCGGACTCCAACGGGAGCCGGGCTCCGTCACCGACTTCAACTGCTGGTAAGCTCCGTCCGGACTCCTACGGAGCCAGACTTCGCAACTGACTTTAATTGCAGGAAGAATCCGTCCGGACTTCTGCGGGAGCCGGGCTACGTCACCAACTCCAACTACGGGAAGACTCGCCCGGACTCCTACGGGAGCCGGGCTCCGTCACTGACTTTAATTGCAGGAAGACTCCACCCGGACTCCTACAGGAGTCGGGCTCCGTCCATGGCTTCAACTGCAGGAAGACTCCACCCGGACTCCTACGCGAGTCGGGCTCCGTCATCGAATTCAACTGCTGGTAAGCTCCGTCCGGACTCCTACGGGAGCCGGACTTCGCACCTGACTTTAATTGCAGGAAGAATTCGCCCGGACTCCTACGGGAGCTGGGCTCCGTCACCAACTCCAACTGTGGGAAGACTCTGCCCAGACTCCTATGGGAGCCGGGCTCCGTCACTGACTTTAATTGCAGGAAGACTCCGTCCGGACTCCTACAGGAGCCAGGCTCCGTCCATGACTTCAACTGCAGGAAGACTCCGCTCAGACTCCTACGGGAGCCGAGCTCCGTCACCGACTTCAACTGCTGGTAAGCCCCGTCCGGACTCCTACGGGAGCCGGACTTCGCACCCAACTTAAATTGCGGAAGACTCCGCCCGGACTCCTACGGGAGCTGGGCTCCGTCCATGGCTTCAACCGCAAGAAGTAATCCGCCCGGACTCCCACGGGAGTCGGGCTCCGTCACCAACTTCAACTGCAGGAAGACTCCTCCCGGACTCCTATGGGAGCCGGGCTCCGTCACTGACTTTAATTGTAGGAAGACTCCGCCCGGACTCCTACGGGAGCCGGGCTCCATCCATAGCTTCAACTGCAGGAAGACTCCGCCTGGACTCCTACGGGAGCCGGGCTCCATCACCGACTTCAACTACTGGTAAGCTCCGTCCGGACTCTTACGGGAGTCGGAGTTCGCATTTGACTTTAATTGCAGGAAGAATCCGCCCGAACTCCTACGGGAGCCGGGCTCCGTCACCCACTCCAACTGCGGGAAGACTCCGCTCGGACTCCTACGGGGGTCGGGCTCCGTCACTGACTTTAATTGCAGGAAGACTCCGCCCGGATTCCTACGGGAGCCGGGCTCCGTCCATGGTTTCAACTGTAGGAAGACTCCGCCCGGACTCCTACGGGAGCCGGGCTCCGTCACCGACTTCAACAGCTGGTAAGCTCTGTCTGGACTCCTACGGGAGCCGGACTTCGCACCCAACTTTAATTGCAGGAAGACTCCGCCCAGACACCTACGGGAGCTGGGCACCGTCCATGGCTTCAACTACAAGAAGGAATCCGCCCGGACTCCCACGGGAGCCGGGCTCCGTCACCAACTCCAACTGCAGGAAGGCTCCTCCCGGACTCCTATGGTAGCCGGGCTCCGTCACTGACTTTAATTGCAGGAAGACTCCGCCCGGACTCCTACGGGAGTCGGGCTCCGTCCATGGCTTCAACTGCAGGAAGACTCCGCCCGGACTCCAACGGGAGCCGGGCTCCGTCACCGGCTTCAACTGCTGGTAAGCTCCGTCCGGACTCCTACGGGAGCCAGACTTCGCACCTGACTTTAATTGCAGGAAGAATCCGCCCGGACTTCTACGGGAGCCGGGCTCCGTCACCAACTCCAACTACGGGAAGACTCCGCCCGGACTCCTACGGGAGCCGGGCTCCGTCACTGACTTTAATTGCAGGAAGACTCCGCCCGGACTCCTACAGGAGCCGGGCTCCGTCTATGGCTTCAACTGCAGGAAGACTCCGACCGGACTCCTACGGGAGCCGGACTTCGCACCCAACTTCAATTGTAGGAAGACTCCGCCCGGACTCCTACGGGAGCTGGGCTCCATCCATGGCTTCAACCGTAAGAAGTAATCCGCCCGGACTCCCACGAGAGTCGGGCTCCGTCACCAACTCCAACTATAGGAAGACTCCTCCCGAACTCCTATGGGAGCCAGACTCCGTCACTGACTTTAATTGTTGGAAGACTCCGCCCGGACTCCTACGGGAGCCGGGCTCCATCCATGGCTTCAACTGCAGGAAGACTCCGCCTGGACTCCTACGGGAGCCGGGCTCCGTCACCGACTTCAACTACTGGTAAGCTCCGTCCGGACTCTTACGGGAGCCGGACTTCGCACCTGACTTTAATTGCAGGAAGAATCCGCCCGAACTCCTACGGGAGCCGAGCTCCGTCACCAACTCCAACTGCGGGAAGACTCCGCCCGGACTCCTACGGGGGCCGGGCTCCATCACTGACTTTAATTGCAGGAAGACTCCACCCGGATTCCTACGGGAGCCGGGCTCCATCCATGGTTTCAACTGCAGGAAGACTCCGCCCGGACTCCTACGGGAGCCGGGCTCCGTCACCGACCTAAACTGCTGGTAAGCTCCGTCTGGACTCCTACGGGAGCCGGACTTCGCACCCGACTTTAATTGCAGGAAGACTCCGCCCAGACTCCTACGGGAGCTGGGCTCCGTCCATGGCTTCAACTACAAGAAGGAATCCGCCCGGACTCCCACGGGAGCCGGGCTCCGTCACCAACTCCAACTGCAGGAAGACTCCTCCCGGACTCCTATGGTAGCCGGGCTCCGTCACTGACTTTAATTGCAGGAAGACTCCGCCCGGACTCCTACGGGAGCCGAGCTCCATCCATGGCTTCAACTGCAGGAAGACTCCGCCCGGACTCCAATGGGAGCCGGGCTCCGTCACCAGCTTCAACTGCTGGTAAGCTCCGTCCGGACTCCTACGGGAGCCGGACTTCACACCTGACTTTAATTGCAGGAAGAATCTGCCCAGACTTCTACGGAGCCGGGCTCCGTCACCAACTCCAACTACGGGAAGACTCCGCCCGGACTCCTACGGGAGCCGGGCTCCGTCACTGACTTTAATTCAGGAAGACTCCGCCCGGACTCCTACAGGAGCCGGGCTCCGTCCATGGCTTCAACTGCAGGAAGACTCCGCCCGGACTCCTACGCGAGCCGGGCTCCGTCATCGAATTCAACTGCTGGTAAGCTCCATCCGGACTCCTACGGGAGTCGGACTTCGCACCCGACTTCAATTGCAGGAAGACTCCGCCCGGACTCCTACGGGAGCCGGCCTCCATCCACGGCTTCAACCGCAAGAAGGAATCCACCCGGACTCCCACGGGAGCCAGGCTCGTCACCAACTCCAACTGCGGGAAGACTCCGCCCGGACTCCTACGGGAGCCGGGCTCCATCACTGACTTTAAGTGCAGGAAGACTCCGCTCGGACTCCAACGGGAGTCGGGCTCCGTCCATGGCTTCAACTGCAGGAAGACTCCACCCAGACTCCTACGGGAGCCGGGCTCCGTCACCGACTTCAACTGCTGGTAAGCTACGTCTGAACTCCTACGGGAGCCGGACTTTGCACCTGACTTTAATTGCATGAAGAATCTGTCCGGACTCCTACGGGGGACGGGCTCAGTCACCAACTCCAACTGCGGGAAGACTCCGCCCGGACTCCTACGGGAGTCGGGCTCCGTCACTGACTTTAATTGCAGGAAGACTCCGCCCGGACTCCTACGGGAGCCGGGCTCCATCCATGGCTTGAACTGTAGGAAGACTTCGCCCGGACTCCTGCGGGAGCCGGGCTCCGTCACCGACTTCAACTACTGGTAAGCTCCGTCCGAACTCCTACGGGAGCCGGACTAGGCACCTGACTTTAATTGCAGGAAGAATTCGCCCGGACTCCTACGGGAGCCGGGCTCCGTCACCAACTCCAACTGCGGGAAGACTCCGCCCGGACTCCTACAGGGGCCGGGCTCCGTCACTGACTTTAATTACAGGAAGACTCCACCCGGATTCCTACGGGAGCCAAGCTCCGTCCATGGTTTCAACTGCAGGAAGACTCCGCCCGGACTCCTACGGGAGCCGAGCTCCGTCACCGACTTCAACTGTTGGTAAGCTCCGTCTGGACTCCTACGGGAGCTGGACTTCGCACCCGACTTTAATTATAGGAAGACTCCGCCCAGACTCCTACGGGAGCTGGGCTCCGTCCATGGCTTCAACTACAAGAAGGAATCCGTCCGGACTCCCACGGGAGCCGGGCTCCGTCACCAACTCCAACTGCAGGAAGACTCCTCCCGGACTCCTATGGTAGCTGGGCTCCGTCACTGACTTTAATTGCAGGAAGACTCCGCCCGGACTCCTACGGGAGCCGGGCTCCGTCCATGGCTTCAACTGTAGGAAGACTCCGCCCGGACTCCAACGGGAGCCGGGCTCCGTCACCGACTTCAACTGCTGGTAAGCTCCGTCCGGACTCCTACGGGAGCCAGACTTCGCACCTGACTTTAATTGCAGGAAGAATCCGTCCGGACTTCTGCGGGAGCCGGGCTACGTCACCAACTCCAACTACGGGAAGACTCCGCCCGGACTCCTACGGGAGCCGGGCTCCGTCACTGACTTTAATTGCAGGAAGACTCCGCCCGGACTCCTACAGGAGTCGGGCTCCGTCCATGGCTTCAACTGCAGGAAGACTCCACCCGGACTCCTACGCGAGTCGGGCTCCGTCATCGAATTCAACTGCTGGTAAGCTCCGTCCGGACTCCTACGGGAGCCGGACTTCGCACCTGACTTTAATTGCAGGAAGAATTCGCCCGGACTCCTACGGGAGCCGGGCTCCGTCACCAACTCCAACTGTGGGAAGACTCCGCCCAGACTCCTATGGGAGCCGGGCTCCGTCACTGACTTTAATTCCAGGAAGACTCCGTCCGGACTCCTACAGGAGCCAGGCTCCGTCCATGACTTCAACTGCAGGAAGACTCCGCTCGGACTCCTACGGGAGCCGGGCTCCGTCACCGACTTCAACTGCTGGTAAGCCCCGTCCGGACTCCTACGGGAGCCGGACTTCGCACCCAACTTCAATTGCAGGAAGACTCCGCCCGGACTCCTACGGGAGCTGGGCTCCGTCCATGGCTTCAACCGCAAGAAGTAATCCGCCCGGACTCCCACGGGAGTCGGGCTCCGTCACCAACTTCAACTGCAGGAAGACTCCTCCCGGACTCCTATGGGAGCCGGGCTCCGTCACTGACTTTAATTGTAGGAAGACTCCGCCCGGACTCCTACGGGAGCCGGGCTCCATCCATGGTTTCAACTGCAGGAAGACTCCGCCTGGACTCCTACGGGAGCCGGGCTCCGTCACCGACTTCAACTACTGGTAAGCTCCGTCCGGACTCTAACGGGAGTCGGAGTTCGCACCTGACTTTAATTGCAGGAAGAATCCGCCCGAACTCCTACGGGAGCCGGGCTCCGTCACCCACTCCAACTGCGGGAAGACTCCGCTCGGACTCCTACGGGGGTCGGGCTCCGTCACTGACTTTAATTGCAGGAAGACTCCGCCCGGATTCCTACGGGAGCCGGGCTCCGTCCATGGTTTCAACTGTAGGAAGACTCCGCCCGGACTCCTACGGGAGCCGGGCTCCGTCACCGACTTCAACAGCTGGTAAGCTCCGTCTGGACTCCTACGGGAGCCGGACTTCGCACCCAACTTTAATTGCAGGAAGACTCCGCCCAGACACCTACGGGAGCTGGGCACCGTCCATGGCTTCAACTACAAGAAGGAATCCGCCCGGACTCCCACGGGAGCCGGGCTCCGTCACCAACTCCAACTGCAGGAAGGCTCCTCCCGGACTCCTATGGTAGCCGGGCTCCGTCACTGACTTTAATTGCAGGAAGACTCCGCCCGGACTCCTACGGGAGTCGGGCTCCGTCCATGGCTTCAACTGCAGGAAGACTCCGCCCGGACTCCAACGGGAGCCGGGCTCCGTCACCGGCTTCAACTGCTGGTAAGCTCCGTCCGGACTCCTACGGGAGCCAGACTTCGCACCTGACTTTAATTGCAGGAAGAATCCGCCCGGACTTCTACGGGAGCCGGGCTCCGTCACCAACTCCAACTACGGGAAGACTCCGCCCGGACTCCTACGGGAGCCGGGCTCCGTCACTGACTTTAATTGCAGGAAGACTCCGCCCGGACTCCTACAGGAGCCGGGCTCCGTCCATGGCTTCAACTGCAAGAAGACTCCGCCCGGACTCCTACGGGAGCCGGACTTCGCACCCAACTTCAATTGTAGGAAGACTCCGCCCGGACTCCTACGGGAGCTGGGCTCCATCCATGGCTTCAACCGTAAGAAGTAATCCGCCCGGACTCCCACGAGAGTCGGGCTCCGTCACCAACTCCAACTATAGGAAGACTCCTCCCGAACTCCTATGGGAGCCAGACTCCGTCACTGACTTTAATTGTTGGAAGACTCCGCCCGGACTCCTACGGGAGCCGGGCTCCATCCATGGCTTCAACTGCAGGAAGACTCCGCCTGGACTCCTACGGGAGCCGGGCTCCGTCACCGACTTCAACTACTGGTAAGCTCCGTCCGGACTCTTACGGGAGCCGGACTTCGCACCTGACTTTAATTGCAGGAAGAATCCGCCCGAACTCCTACGGGAGCCGAGCTCCGTCACCAACTCCAACTGCGGGAAGACTCCGCCCGGACTCCTACGGGGGCCGGGCTCCATCACTGACTTTAATTGCAGGAAGACTCCACCCGGATTCCTACGGGAGCCGGGCTCCATCCATGGTTTCAACTGCAGGAAGACTCCGCCCGGACTCCTACGGGAGTCGGGCTCCGTCACCGACCTAAACTGCTGGTAAGCTCCGTCTGGACTCCTACGGGAGCCGGACTTCGCACCCGACTTTAATTGCAGGAAGACTCCGCCCAGACTCCTACGGGAGCTGGGCTCCGTCCATGGCTTCAACTACAAGAAGGAATCCGCCCGGACTCCCACGGGAGCCGGGCTCCGTCACCAACTCCAACTGCAGGAAGACTCCTCCCGGACTCCTATGGTAGCCGGGCTCCGTCACTGACTTTAATTGCAGGAAGACTCCGCCCGGACTCCTACGGGAGCCGAGCTCCATCCATGGCTTCAACTGCAGGAAGACTCCGCCCGGACTCCAACGGGAGCCGGGCTCCGTCACCAGCTTCAACTGCTGGTAAGCTCCGTCCGGACTCCTACGGGAGCCGGACTTCACACCTGACTTTAATTGCAGGAAGAATCTGCCCAGACTTCTACGGGAGCCGGGCTCCGTCACCAACTCCAACTACGGGAAGACTCCGCCCGGACTCCTACGGGAGCCGGGCTCCGTCACTGACTTTAATTGCAGGAAGACTCCGCCCGGACTCCTACAGGAGCCGGGCTCCGTCCATGGCTTCAACTGCAGGAAGACTCCGCCGGACTCCTACGCGAGCCGGGCTCCGTCATCGAATTCAACTGCTGGTAAGCTCCATCCGGACTCCTACGGGAGTCGGACTTCGCACCCGACTTCAATTGCAGGAAGACTCCGCCCGGACTCCTACGGGAGCCGGCCTCCATCCACGGCTTCAACCGCAAGAAGGAATCCACCCGGACTCGCACGGGAGCCAGGCTCCGTCACCAACTCCAACTGCGGGAAGACTCCGCCCGGACTCCTACGGGAGCCGGGCTCCATCACTGACTTTAAGTGCAGGAAGACTCCGTTCGGACTCCAACGGGAGTCGGGCTCCGTCCATGGCTTCAACTGCAGGAAGACTCCACCCAGACTCCTACGGGAGCCGGGCTCCGTCACCGACTTCAACTGCTGGTAAGCTACGTCCGAACTCCTACGGGAGCCGGACTTTGCACCTGACTTTAATTGCATGAAGAATCTGTCCGGACTCCTACGGGGACGGGCTCAGTCACCAACTCCAACTGCGGAAGACTCCGCCCGGACTCCTACGGTAGCCGGGCTCCGTCACTGACTTTAATTGCAGGAAGACTCCGCCCGGACTCCTACGGGAGCCGGGCTCCATCCATGGCTTGAACTGTAGGAAGACTTCGCCCGGACTCCTGCGAGAGCCGGGCTCCGTCACCGACTTCAACTACTGGTAAGCTCCGTCCGAACTCCTACGGGAGCCGGACTAGGCACCTGACTTTAATTGCAGGAAGAATTCGCCCGGACTCCTACGGGAGCCGGGCTCCGTCACCAACTCCAACTGCGGGAAGACTCCGCCCGGACTCCTACAGGGGCCGGGCTCCGTCACTGACTTTAATTACAGGAAGACTCCACCCGGATTCCTACGGGAGCCGAGCTCCGTCCATGGTTTCAACTGCAGGAAGACTCCGCCCGGACTCCTACGGGAGCCGAGCTCCGTCACCGACTTCAACTGTTGGTAAGCTCCGTCTGGACTCCTACGGGAGCTGGACTTCGCACCCGACTTTAATTACAGGAAGACTCCGCCCAGACTCCTACGGGAGCGGGGCTCCGTCCATGGCTTCAACTACAAGAAGGAATCCGTCCGGACTCCCACGGGAGCCGGGCTCCGTCACCAACTCCAACTGCAGGAAGACTCCTCCCGGACTCCTATGGTAGCTGGGCTCCGTCACTGACTTTAATTGCAGGAAGACTCCGCCCGGACTCCTACGGGAGCCGGGCTCCGTCCATGGCTTCAACTGCAGGAAGACTCCGCCCGGACTCCAACGGGAGCCGGGCTCCGTCACCGACTTCAACTGCTGGTAAGCTCCGTCCGGACTCCTACGGGAGCCAGACTTCGACCTGACTTTAATTGCAGAAAGAATCCGTCCGGACTTCTGCGGGAGCCGGGCTACGTCACCAACTCCAACTACGGGAAGACTCCGCCCGGACTCCTACGGGAGCCGGGCTCCGTCACTGACTTTAATTGCAGGAAGACTCCGCCCGGACTCCTACAGGAGTCGGGCTCCGTCCATGGCTTCAACTGCAGGAAGACTCCACCCGGACTCCTACGCGAGTCGGGCTCCGTCATCGAATTCAACTGCTGGTAAGCTCCGTCCGGACTCCTACGGGAGCCGGACTTCGCACCTGACTTTAATTGCAGGAAGAATTCGCCCGGACTCCTACGGGAGCCGGGCTCCGTCACCAACTCCAACTGTGGGAAGACTCCGCCCAGACTCCTATGGGAGCCGGGCTCCGTCACTGACTTTAATTGCAGGAAGACTCCGCCCGGACTCCTACAGAGCCAGGCTCCGTCCATGACTTCAACTGCAGGAAGACTCCGCTCGGACTCCTACGGGAGCCGGGCTCCGTCACCGACTTCAACTGCTGGTAAGCCCCGTCCGGACTCCTACGGGAGCCGGACTTCGCACCCAACTTCAATTGCAGGAAGACTCCGCCCGGACTCCTACGGTAGCTGGGCTCCGTCCATGGTTCAACCGCAAGAAGTAATCCGCCCGGACTCCCACGGGAGTCGGGCTCCGTCACCAACTTCAACTGCAGGAAGACTCCTCCCGGACTCCTATGGGAGCCGGGCTCCGTCACTGACTTTAATTGTAGGAAGACTCCGCCTGGACTCCTACGGGAGCCGGGCTCCATCCATGGCTTCAACTGCAGGAAGACTCCGCCTGGACTCCTACGGGAGCCGGGCTCCGTCACCGACTTCAACTACTGGTAAGCTCCGTCCGGACTCTTACGGGAGTCAAGTTCGCACCTGACTTTAATTGCAGGAAGAATCCGCCCGAACTCCTACGGGAGCCGGGCTCCGTCACCCACTCCAACTGCGGGAAGACTCCGCTCGGACTCCTACGGGGTCGGGCTCCGTCACTGACTTTAATTGCAGGAAGACTCCGCCCGGATTCCTACGGGAGTCGGGCTCCGTCCATGGTTTCAACTGTAGGAAGACTCCGCCCGGACTACTACGGGAGCCGGGCTCCGTCACCGACTTCAACAGCTGGTAAGCTCCGTCTGGACTCCTACGGGAGCCGGACTTCGCACCCAACTTTAATTGCAGGAAGACTCCGCCCAGACACCTACGGGAGCTAGGCACCGTCCATGGCTTCAACTACAAGAAGGAATCCGCCCGGACTCCCACGGGAGCCGGGCTCCGTCACCAACTCCAACTGCAGGAAGACTCCTCCCGGACTCCTATGGTAGCCGGGCTCCGTCACTGACTTTAATTGCAGGAAGACTCCGCCCGGACTCCTACGGGAGCCGGGCTCCGTCCATGGCTTCAACTGCAGGAAGACTCCGCCCGGACTCCAACGGGAGCCGGGCTCCGTCACCGGCTTCAACTGCTGGTAAGCTCCGTCCGGACTCCTACGGGAGCCAGACTTCGCACCTGACTTTAATTGCAGGAAGAATCCGCCCGGACTTCTACGGGAGCCTGGCTCCGTCACCAACTCCAACTACGGGAAGACTCCGCCCGGACTCCTACGGGAGCCGGGCTCCGTCACTGACTTTAATTGCAGGAAGACTCCGCCCGGACTCCTACAGGAGCCGGGCTCCGTCCATGGCTTCAACTGCAGGAAGACTCTGCCCGGACTCCTACGGGAGCCGGACTTCGCACCCAACTTCAATTGTAGGAAGACTCCGCCCGGACTCCTACGGGAGCTGGGCTCCATCCATGGCTTCAACCGTAAGAAGTAATCCGCCCGGACTCCCATGAGAGTCAGGCTCCGTCACCAACTCCAACTATAGGAAGACTCCTCCAGGACTCCTATGGGAGCCGGGCTCCGTCACAGACTTTAATTGCAGGAAGACTCCGCCCGAATTCCTATGGGAGCCGGGCTCCATCCATGGCTTCAACTGCAGGAAGACTCCGACTGGACTCCTATGGGAGCCGGGCTCCGTCACCGAGTTCAACTGCTGGTAAGCTCCGTCCGAACTCTTACGGGAGCCGGACTTCGCACCTGACTTTAATTGCAGGAAGAATCCGCCCGGACTCCTATGGGAGCCGGGCTCCGTCACCAACTCCAACTGCGGGAAGACTCCGCCCGGACTCCTACGCGAGCCGGGCTCCATCATCGAATTCAACTGCTGGTAAGCTCCGTCCGGACTCCTACGGGAGCCGGACTTCGCACCCGACTTCAATTGCAGGAAGACTCCGCCCGGACTCCTACGGGAGCCGGCCTCCATCCACGGCTTCAACCGCAAGAAGGAATCCACCCGGACTCCCACGGGAGCCAGGCTCCGTCACCAACTCCAACTGCGGGAAGACTCCGCCTGGACTCCTACGAGAGCGGGCTCCGTCACTGACTTTAATTGTAGGAAGACTTCGCTCGGACTCCAACGGGAGCCGGGCTCCGTCCATGGCTTCAACTGCAAGAAGACTCCACCCAGACTCTTACGGGAGCCGGGCTCTGTCACCGACTTCAACTGCTGGTAAGCTACGTCCGAACTCCTGCGGGAGCCGGACTTCGCACCTGACTTTAATTGCATGAAGAATCTGTCCGGACTCCTACGGGGGACGGGCTCAGTCACCAACTCCAACTGCGGGAAGACTCCGCCCGGACTCCTACGGGAGCCGGGCTCCGTCACTGACTTTAATTGCAGGAAGACTCCGCCCGGACTCCTACGGGAGCCGGGCTCCGTCCATGGCTTGAACTGTAGGAAGACTTCGCCCGGACTCCTGCGGGAGCCGGGCTCCGTCACCGACTTCAACTGCTGGTAAGCTCCGTCCGGACTCCTACGGGAGCCGGACTTCGCACCTGACTTTAATTGCAGGAAGAATCCGCCCGAACTCCTATGGGAGCCGGGCTCCGTCACCAACTCCAACTGCGGGAAGACTCCGCCCGGACTCCTACGGGGGCCAGGCTCCGTCACTGACTTTAATTGCAGGAAGACTCCGCCCGAATTCCTACGGGAGCCGGGCTCCGTCCATGGTTTCAACTGCAGGAAGACTCCGCCCGGACTCCTACGGGAGCCGGGCTCCGTCACCGACTTCAACTGCTGGTAAGCTCCGTCTGGACTCCTACGGGAGCCGGACTTCACACCCGACATTAATTGCAGGAAGACTCCGCCCAGACTCCTACGGGAGCTGGGCTCCGTCCATGGCTTCAACTACAAGAAGGAATCCGCCCGGACTCCCACGGGAGCCGGGCTCCGTCACCAACTCCAACTGCAGGAAGACTCCTCCCGGACTCCTATGGTAGCCGGGCTCCGTCACTGACTTTAATTACAGGAAGACTCCGCCCGGACTCCTACGGGAGCCGGGCTCCATCCATGGCTTCAACTGCAG
This sequence comes from Elaeis guineensis, assembly GCF_000442705.2. NCBI lineage: Eukaryota > Viridiplantae > Streptophyta > Magnoliopsida > Arecales > Arecaceae > Elaeis > Elaeis guineensis. Next base: position 100,268,452 of record NC_026000.2, read on the forward strand.
GAAGACTCCGCCCGGACTCCAACGGGAGCCGGGCTCCGTCACCGACTTCAACTGCTGGTAAGCTCCGTCCGGACTCCCACGGGAGCCGGACTTCGCACCTGACCTTAATTGCAGGAAGAATCCGCCCGGACTTCTGCGGGAGCCGGGCTACGTCACCAACTCCAACTACGGGAAGACTCTGCCCGGACTCCTACGAGAGCCGGGCTCCGTCACTGACTTTAATTGCAGGAAGACTCCGCCCGAACTCCTACCGGAGCCGGCTCCGTCCATGGCTTCAACTGCAGGAAGACTCCGCCCGGACTCCTACGTGAGCCGGGCTCCGTCATCGAATTCAACTGCTGGTAAGCTCCGTCTGGACTCCTACGGGAGCCGGACTTCGCACCCGACTTCAATTGCAGGAAGACTCCGCCCGGACTCCTACGGGAGCCGGGCTCCATCCACGGCTTCAACCGCAAGAAGGAATCCACCCGAACTCCCACGGGAGCCAGGCTCCGTCACCAACTCCAACTGCGGGAAGACTCCGCCCGGACTCCTACGGGAGCCGGGCTCCGTCACTGACTTTAATTGCAGGAAGACTCCGCTCGGACTCCAACGGGAGCCGAGCTCCGTCCATGGCTTCAACTGCAGGAAGACTCCACCCAGACTCCTACGGGAGCTGGGCTCCGTCACCGACTTCAACTGCTGGTAAGCTCCGTCCGAACTCCTACGGGAGCCGGACTTCGCACCTGACTTTAATTGCATGAAGAATCTGTCTGGGCTCCTACGGGGGACGGGCTCAGTCACCAACTCCAACTACGGGAAGACTCCGCCCGGACTCCTACGCGAGCCGGGCTCTGTGACTGACTTTAATTGCAGGAAGACTCCGCCCGGACTCTTACGGGAGCCGGGCTCCGTCAATGGCTTGAACTATAGGAAGACTTCGCCCGGACTCCTGCGGGAGCCGGGCTCCGTCACCGACTTCAACTGCTGGTAAGCTCCGTCCGGACTCCTACGGGAGCCGGACTTCGCACCTGACTTTAATTGCAGGAAGAATTCGCCCGGACTCCTACGGGAGCCGGGCTCCGTCACCAACTCCAACTGTGGGAAGACTCCACCCAGACTCCTATGGGAGCCGGGCTCCATCACTGACTTTAATTGCAGGAAGACTCCGCCCGGACTCCTACAGGAGCCGGGCTCCGTCCATGGCTTCAACTGCAGGAAGACTCCGCCCGGACTCCTACGGGAGCCGGACTTCGCACCCAACTTCAATTGTAGGAAGACTCCGCCCGGACTCCTACGGGAGCTGGGCTCCGTCCATGGCTTCAACCGTAAGAAGTAATCCGCCCGGACTCCCACGAGAGTCGGGCTCCGTCACCAACTCCAACTATAGGAAGACTCCTCCAGGACTCCTATGGGAGCCGGGCTCCGTCACAGACTTTAATTGCAGGAAGACTCCGCCCGAATTCCTATGGGAGCCGGGCTCCATCCATGGCTTCAACTGCAGGAAGACTCCGACTGGACTCCTATGGGAGCCGGGCTCCGTCACCGAGTTCAACTGCTGGTAAGCTCCGTCCGAACTCTTACGGGAGCCGGACTTCGCACCTGACTTTAATTACAGGAAGAATCCGCCCGGACTCCTATGGGAGCCGGGCTCCGTCACCAACTCCAACTGCGGGAAGACTCTGCCCGGACTCCTACGGGAGCTGGGCTCCGTCGCTGACCTTAATTGCAGGAAGACTCCGCCCGGACTCCTACAGGAGCCGGGCTCCGTCCATGGCTTCAACTGCAGGAAGACTCCGCCCGGACTCCTACGGGAGCCGGGCTCCGTCACCGACTTCAACTGCTGGTAAGCTCCATCCGGACTCCTACGGGAGTCGGACTTCGCACCTGACTTTAATTGCAGGAAGAATCCGCCCGGGCTCCTACGGGAGCCGGGCTCCGTCACCCACTCCAACTGTGGGAAGACTCCGCCCGGACTCCTACGGGAGCCAGGCTCCGTCACTGACTTTAATTGCAGGAAGACTCTGCCCGGACTCCTACGGGAGCCGGGCTCCGTCCATGGCTTCAACTGCAGGAAGACTCCGCCCGGACTCCTACGGGAGCTGGGCTCCGTCACCGACTTCAACTACTGGTAAGCTCCGTCCAGACTCCTACGGGAGCCGGACTTCACACCCGACTTCAATTACAGGAAGACTACGCCCGGACTCCTACGGGAGCCGGGCTCAGTCCTTGGCTTCAACTGCAAGAAAAAATACGCCCAGACTCCCATGGGAGCCGGGCTCCGTCACCAACTCCAACTGCAGGAAGACTCCGCTCGGACTCCTATGGGCGCCGGGCTCCATGATTGACTTTAATTGCAGGAAGACTCCGCCCGGACTCCTACGGGAGCCGGGCTCCATCCATGGCTTCAACTGCGGGAAGACTCTGCCCGGACTCCTACGGGAGCTGGGCTCCGTCACCGACTTCAACTGCTGGTAAGCTCCATCCGGACTCCTATGGGAGCCGAACTTCGCACCTGACTTTAATTGCAAGAAGAATCTGTCCGGACTCCTACGGTAGCCGGGCTCCGTCACCAACTCCAACTGCGGGAAGACTCCGCCCGGACTCCTACGGGAGCCGGGCTCCGTCACTGACTTTAATTGCAGGAAGACTCCGCCCGGACTCCTACGGGAGCCGGGCTCCGTCCATGGCTTCAACTATAGGAAGACTCCGCCCGGACTCCTACGGGAGCCGGGCTCCGTCACTGACTTCAACTACTGGTAAGCTCTGTCTGGACTCCTACGGGAGCCGGACTTCACACCAGACTTTAATTGCAGGAAGAATCCATCCGGACTCCTACGGGAGCCAGGCTCTGTCACCAACTCCAACTGCGGGAGGACTCCGCCCGGACTCCTACGGGAGCCGGGCTCCGTCACTGACTTTAATTGCAGGAAGACTCCGCCCGGATTCCTACGGGAGCGGGCTCCGTCCATGGCTTCAACTGCAGGAAGACTCCGCCCGGACTCCTACGGGAGCCGGGCTCCGTCACCGACTTCAACTGCTGGTAAGCTCCGTTCGGACTCTTATGGGAGTCGGACTTCACACCTGACTTTAATTGCAGGAAGACTCCGCCCGGGCTCCTACGGGAGCCGGGCCTCGTCCTCGATTTCAACTGCCGGTGAGCTCCGCCCAGACCCCTACGGGAGCCGGACTTCACCCCCGACTGTGACTGAAGGAAGACTCCATCTGAGCTCTTGCGAAAGTCGGATTCCGAGCTCCTCTTGGACAGATGGCTAACTACCTTTCTCCGCCAGACACTCCAGTCGACTTCTGCCGGCAAACCTTCGCCCCCTGGTGCGGTGCAGTAACGACCACGATTCTGCTCCATTCCCTACGGCAGATTCCATGCGGCTACATCACCCCACGACTTTGCTCCACCTCCTACGATGGATTCCACGTGGCTCCATCACTCCCTGGCAGGCCGTAATAATGGCCATGGTCCTGCTCCACTTCCTGCGACGGATACCACGCGATTCTTCTATCCTCTGGCAAGTCGCAATAACGGACATCGCTCCGCTCCTCGTGGCAGACTCCACGTGGCACGCCCCGGTAATAGCCATGGGTCCACCCCACTACTCTCCGCAACAAACTTTTCTTGACTATGGGCGGTCCACTGCCAGACGATTGCAGGCATCACCATCAGTTTGTTGCCCCTCCACCAATAAAAGGGGGAACCCCAGATACGTTATTCTATAAGCTCTCATTTTTACCTAGAAACTCTGCTAAAATTTTCGTTCGAGCACTCCATTCTTGTTAAGGCAGAGAACTGACTTGAGTGTCGGAGGGTCTTGCCGGAGCAACCCCACCTCCGGTTTAGACTTCTTTTGCAGGTCCCGATGGCGACCGTGACTCCCTCGACTCCAGCTTCTCCGGTGCAGGTGGATTTTTGCACCAACAAGATTGGCGCTAGAGGAAGGGGCTGTGTTTTCACAGTATCCTTGTTCTTAAAGGAGCGCTCAACGGGACCGGCCCCGGGCATTTCTTCTGACGTCCCCTCCACCTTTCTCCACTTGGTCCTTGCTCGATGCCTCCCCGCAAGGCATCCACGCGACGATCCACGACCTTCGCGGTCAGATCTCAGGCTCTGACCTCACCTCCTATTTCCCAACCTCCTCCTCCTCCTCCGGCGATGGCGGTCGGTGCGGAGCAGTTTGATCTGCTAGCACAGCAGGTCAGAGGCCTCACTGAAGCTGTGCAGGCTATGCAGCAGCAGCAGCAGCCGCAGGCATCAGTGCGCCTGGAAAGGGTGTCGTCGGAACACCAGAATCCGACGGCAGGGTGGGCCACTTGGGCCAGCCGTCCCATCTTTCCTGGGAAAACGAACCCAAGGGTAGAGAGCCCTCAATCAGATCACGACTCCACCCCTGGAAGATCTCTGCCCCCATTCTGCTAGAGGACCCTCGAGACTCGAAATTGAGAGGATTTCCTAGACCGGAGACTCCAAGAGATGAACCGGCGGATCAAAGAACTCTGCCATGCTCTCCTCGCTTATGGTGAGGATATTTGCACTGACCCTCCCTTTTCTCAAATGATCATGCAGGAACCGATCCCGCCAAACTTCAAGCTCCCCCAGTTCAAAAGCTACGACGGGACTTCAGACCCAGTTGATCATCTGGAAGCCTTCCGGATGATGATGCTGCTTCATGGCGCTCCTGACGTCATTCTATGCCGAGCCTTCCCATCCACCTTGAAGGGAGCGGCAAGAAACTGGTACTCAACTCTGAAGTCGGGTACCATCTTTTCCTTCGATCAGATGAGCCACCAATTCGTAGCCCATTTTGTCAGCAGCCGGTGCCCCCGGAAGGGTTCAGAGTCCCTCATCAATATCAAGCAGAGGGAAGGGGAGTCCATTCGGGCCTACATCAACCGTTTCAATGTCGCAGCGCTGGAGGTCTGGAACTTGGACCTATCAGTCGCAATGGCTGCTCTGAAGGGCGGCCTTCAGAAGAATGACCTTTTGTTCTCCCTGGAGAAGAAGTACCCCAGGGATTTTGCTGATTTGTTGGCTCGGGCTGAAGGGTACGCTCGAGCAGAAGAAGCCTTCAAAATGAAGGATGAGGAGACCGCGAGAGAGCGGCAGGCGGGAGACTCGAGTAAGCCCGCAGTCGAAAAAAGGTCAAGAGAAGCTCGGCCGCATTCTCGATCCCCTCCTGGACACAAGCGTGCCCATACTCTGCCCCGGGTACGCAGGCAGAGGAGTTCGGATCATTTGGTCCGGTGGGGTTCTCCATCGGGAAGGTTCCGCAACTACGCCCCCCTCAATGCCTCGATGACCCAGGTACTGATGGAGGTCAGGGAGCAGCTCCCTAGGCCAGAGAGGATGCGCACACACCCCGGAAAGCGCAACCCCAACAAGTTCTGTCTCTACCACCGCGACCACAGCCACGACACGAAGGAATGCATTCAGCTCCGAGATGAGATCGAGGAGCTCATCCGACGAGGTCGACTCGACAGGTTCATCCAACGTCGGCCTGAAAGTAGAGAAGATCGGCCAAGGGCCCTGCCGCAACCTGAACCGCCAAGGAGGGAGGAGCAGCCCGGAGATCGACCTCCAATCGGGACCATCGACTCCATCACCAGAGGGCCTCAAGGAGGAGCAAACCTTCCACAACCATGGAACTCGAAAAACCTGTAAATGTATCGCTTACGATTTTGCCTTGAATCTAAATTCCTTTCGACTTGGCATGCTCCTCCCATTTGGCATGGATTTGTCACGACTGGGTATAATCCCTTCAAACAATTGAAACAAAGTTATGTTAGAAACAGGAGGAGAACCTCATCCTAACATAACTAAAATGAAAGTCCGATTATCTTGAGATCAGATGGGGGGAGAGGCCTTACAACGCCCTAATGCGCCCCCACAGCTGTGTCAGGAACAGGAGGAGAACCTCGTCCTGACATGAGCAAAGTCAAAGGCCCGGTTCTTTTAGACCGGATGGGGGGAGAGGCCTTACAATGCCCTAATGTGCCCCCACAGCCATGTCAGGAACAGGAGGAGAACCTCATCCTGACATGAGCAAAGTCAAAGGCCCGATTCTTTTAGATCGGATGGGGGGAGAGGCCTTACAACGCCCTAATGTGCCCCCATAGCCATGTCAGGAACAGGAGGAGAACCTCGTCCTGACATGAGCAAAGTCAAAGGCCCGGTTCTTTTAGACCAGATGGGGGGAGAGGCCTTACAACGCCCTAATGTGCCCCCACAGCCATGTCAGGAACAGGAGGAGAACCTCGTCCTGACATGAGCAAAATCAAAGGCCCGATTCTTTTAGACCGGATGGGGAGAGAGGCCTTACAACGCCCTAATGTGCCCCCACAGCCATGTCAGGAATAGGAGGAGAACCTCGTCCTGACATGAGCGAAGTCGAAGGCCCGATTCTTTTAGACTGGATGGAGGGAGAGACCCTTGCAATGGCCCTTATGTGCCCCTGCGGCCCCGTTGGGAATAGGAGGAGAACCTCGTCCTGACGATGATGAAACCCGGCCGCCCGACAAGATCGGATGAAGGGGAAAGGCCCCTCAGCGGCACCTTCACACTCCTACGCAACCCCACAAAAAGTGAGGGGAGGACCCTCACTCTGAAAAGAGGAGGGAAATTAAAGAGGAAGAGCGACGAGCTACGTCGAAAACAGATGAAGGACAAGCCACACCAAAGACCTAAGGAACCTTATCTCAAAAAGATGGGAAGTTCCTACCAAACACCCCCAGTCTCTAAGAAGGCTCTTGACACAGGTCAAGAAGACAGCGACATCTCCGAAGTAATGCGGAGTTCGGACCACCAAGCTTGAGCCTGCGACCATGAACGACGAGGAAAGCAAACCAGCGTATCGACGACTGGGCACCTCCTAACGACATCAATGTCGGACAAGTCGAATGACAAGAGAAGTTCGACGGATGACAATTTAATACAATATGCGGACGAGGTAACATAAAATCTCCTTTTCATTCCATTTGCAAAATATATACCACAAAGCCCGGAAGGCCAAAGGAAGAAAAGCAAAACGACAAAAGGGGACAAAACAACAAAAGGAAAAGTGTATACATGAAAAGACAGAAGGCCAAAAAGAGCCCTAGGGAAGCTCTGCTCCTTCCGACCTAGAATTATCTGCTCCATCCCTCATCCAGGACTACCTTAGATTCTCAATTTCTTCTTCTAGCTCTCTCCTTTTCAGTAGTGCATCCTAGAGCGCCCGACGAAGTCGCTGGCTCTCGATCTCCGCCTCTCGATGCCTCTTTCTCAGGACCTCAGATTCTGCCTCCACATCCGTGACGGTCTGCTGCTCGTATGTCAGCTGGATCTTCAATTACTGTAGCTCAGCCATCCTTTCCCCAAGGGAGACAGAAAGTCCTTCGATGGTTCCTCTCAGGGACTGGAGTTCATTAGAATCCCGGGCAGAAGTCAGCTGAGCCCTGTCAGCCAGCTGCCTCTGAAGATGGGCGACTTCGTCGGTCGCCACCCTGAGTCTCCCTTTATATTCCTCTACCTGCCTGCGCCAACCGGCCCGGTGCACATCATAGCTCACCTCGACGTCCTGAAGCTACTGCTGAAGGTCGGAGACCTTCTTCGACCAATCCCGATCGCCGTCGGCCCGAGCCAAGAGCCGGGATGAACTTCCTTCCAGCTGGCCGATCTTCTCCATCACAACCGACAGTTCTATCCTGAGAATGCTAATCTTGGTGGCTTAAGCCCAAATTCGATCGCTGGCGCTCTTCTTGCATTCCTCAAGCTCCTTCGTGAAGTCTGCCTTCCTCCGGCTATACTCCATGATCCCCTTCACGTGGAGATTCCGAAAGTGGGCAGCCTCCGTGGTGGCTTCAGAATGACCCTCTCTCAATTTGTGAAGCTCGTCTTCCATCTTCTTTAACTTTTTTGTCAAGTGAAGGACTTCCTTCTTCAGCTGCTGCATCGTCGACTTCAGCGGAATCCCCAGGGGCAGGGGAAGTGCTTCAGCAGGGTACTACCATCGGAAGGCAAAAGCGTCAAGACATGCCTCATCATCGAAAGAAAGGAAGAGAGAAGAAAGGAAGGAGGGAGAAGCCATCCATGACAAGAAATTCAACTTTATTGATCGGATGATTCTTGATGACAAAAAGAAAAAGAAAAATTATGGTAAAATAAAAATATAAGGTCGGAGGTCTCAGACCTCAGGGGCAGGAGTTGGAGAGCTCGGCATTCCTAGAAGGGGGGCTGCGGCAGCAGTGGTAGCGGGAGAGGGACCGGCCTCATCTTCAGACTCCTCACCCAGGAAGCTGAGGTCGAGCTCCAAAAATTTTCTGGCCACCTTCTCCTGGCAGAGCTTGAACCCCTTGATGAATGCCTCCTGGTCGATTGGACATTCAGGTCCCTCATCTCTGCGGAGGTCTTGAATTCCTCTACTGCAAGAACCCTGGCCTCTGAGACCAGGACTGGGATCTGCTCAGCCAAGTTGGCGACCTCAGCCTCCACCTTTCTCATCGTCTCCTCCAAGGTCTGCTTCTCCTCCTCTCGGGCTTGTTTCTCTCTTTCCAGGGCCTCTTGGAGGGCGACTACTTCGGCTGCCTTTTCTTTGAGGCGAGCGACCTCGGCCCGGCAACGCTCCTCCACCTGGACGGCGTCCCTCCTCGCCCAGTTCGTCGCCTCGATATTGGTGAGGAGCTGGTGCCCAATCTGCAAGGGCGACAAGGGGATCAGAACAAGGGTCGAATAGCCGGTTAAATGAAGATTTGTTTACCTCGAGCAAGGACCCTAGGGAGTCCCAAACCTGCTGCTCAGGATCGACGTGATCGATCCTCTCGATGACTTCGGGCAGGATGCAGTCGTCGATCAACCGTCTGATTAAGTCCCTGTCATTGAAGGGATTCTCCGACTCCTCTCCAGAACCGAGGGATTCATCGGCGGTGGCTCAGTGGCTACTCACCCTACGGGCCACCGACTTTCTTCTCTTCCCCCTATCGACTACGGGTGCCTCCATGGAGCGGACCCCCAAAATGGGAGCCCCAGTTGGTGGACTCCTTGAAGAAGCCCGGGGGGTCGTAGGTTCGGCGTCTGAGGGAATGTCGATCGCTGGAGCCGCCTGGACGGGCGCGGCCAAGCTCGACTCCTCCCTGGCCCTCTTTGTCGATCCAGAGGCCGCGGCACCCTTTCTTTTATGGGCCTTGAGGCCCCTGGAAAGCATCCATACTGCTTCAGCATCCATTCCTTAAAAAAAAAAAAAAAAGAGAGAGAAAGAAAGGGAGGAGAGATCAGAAATCAATAATAATAAAAAAAAAGGGAAGAGAAAGGAAAAAAAAGAGAAGGAAGAAGAGAGAAAAAAAAAAAGAGAAGGAAGAAGAGAGAAGAAAAAAAAAAGAGAAAGAAGAAGGACAGAAGAAAAGAAGAGAAAGGAAAAGATGAAGTACTCGCAGGATCCTGGGGGCTCAGGCCGATATTGAACAAAAATTGATCCCTCAGAAGGTTGGGAAGGGAAGGAGTGGAATAGGCGAGAAGCTTTCGGGCAGCCTGGAGGTCGTCCTCCCCCAGGCTGGGGGCCCGACAGACAGAATCCCTCAGAGAGCCCCAAGGGGGCAGGCCCAGCCTCAGGGTCAGGCAGTGGACGAAGAGGTATTTCTCCTTTCAGTTATGGATTGAAGAGGGGGCACCTTTCAGCAATCCCTTCTTGCCAAACTGAGGAGAGAAATACCACCAGTCCTTCGCCGAAGGATGACTCTTGAAAGTATAGAAGTGCCTAAACAAAGAGAGGGACAGTCGGACCTCGACTACGTGGCAAAGGGAGAGAAACCTTATCAAAAATCTAAAAGAATTTGGAGCAACAAAAGCCAAAGAGATGTCTAAGAAGCGAAAGAGGGCGACAACAAAGGATGGAAGCAGAAGCCAGAGTCTGGCACGGAACGCTTCCTGATACAGGCAAAAATGATCGGGTGGGGGAGTGCTGGCCTGGTCGGAGGGGCCAGGCAGCTCCAGGTCATACTCTGAAGGAACTCCATACTGAACCCTTATCAGAAGGAGTTCATCCGGAGTCAGGGAGCATGGAATGGCACCCGACGCAAAAATCGGGCGAAGCCTAGCCCCAGATGTGGGTTCATCTACAGAACGAGGGACCTGGGGGGTTGAGGTGGAAGAACTCCCAGAACTGCTGGGAGCGGAAGAGCCGGAAGATATTTCGAATAACTTCGAATGAAGACTCTAAAGGTCCCGAAGAAGACGGACAGGACAAAGGATGAGAGGTCACAGGAGACTAACTCAGAGGAATACAACAGAGAAAAAAAAAATGGCAAAGAAAAGGCCCCTAAGTTGCGGGAAGAAAGACGAAGGTTCTGGGACTAACCTAGATCGCTCTGAGGGATGCAGAGAGGCGAGGACAGGAACGACTCGAAGGGCGCCTATGGCCCGAGAAGACGCCAAGAGAAACAGGGCTCTCGAAGAAAAGACAGATACTGATAGAACTTTGAAGCGGAATAGGACCCTTAAAGGTGGAAGGACGGGTTTAAATAGACCCTGGGATCCGGTGCCATAATGATCGCGAATCCCCCCAGGCCGGCTAGTGCTGGACACGTGTCCCACTCGCCACGGCAGGCGGCTAAAAGCGGCTGACGGTTGGTAGGGCCATTATTGCACCATACCTGGGCCAATGTACCAGTGGGAATTTTGAAGGGTCCCTTCGTATCGCTCCGATTCGAAAAGACTCCAGCACGCGCACATTTAATGCCAAAATATATGGGGGCGGTCGTGCGCAGGATTCGAGGGGACAACTTCGGCTATGCCAATCTCTATGTACTTCCTTCATTAAAAATTCAAACTCGAAAGTAGGGGGACTGGTGTTGGGTATAAAATACCCTCAGCCGAAGTTCTCAACAGGATTGACCCTTGCGGGCTCCGTCACTGACTTTAATTGCAGGAAGACTTTGCCCGGACTCGTACGGGAGCCGGGCTCCATCCATGGCTTCAACTGTAGGAAGACTCCGCCCAGACTTTTATAGAAGCGAGGCTCCGTCACCGACTTCAACTGCTGGTAAGCTCCGTCCGGACTTCTACGATAGCTGGACTTCGCACCCGACTTCAGTTGCAGGAAGACTCCGCCCGGACTCCTACGGGAGCCAGGCTCCGTCCACGGCTTCAACCGTAAGAAGGAATCAGCCCGGACTCCAATGGGAGCCGGGCTCCGTCACCAACTCCAACTGCAGGAAGACTCCGCCCGGACTCCTATGGGAGTCGGGCTCCGTCACTGACTTTAATTGCAGGAAGACTCCGCTCGGACTCCTACGGGAGCCGGGCTCCGTCCATGGCTTCAACTGCAGGAAGACTCCGTCCGAACTCCTACGGGAGCCGAGCTCCGTCACCGACTTCAACTACTGGTAAGCTAGCTCCGGACTCCTACGAGAGCCGGACTTCACACCAGACTTTAATTGCAGGAAGAATCCGCCCAGACTCCTACGAGAGTCGGGCTCCGTCACCAACTCCAACTGCGGGAAGACACCGACCGGACTCCTACGGGAGCCGGCTCTGTCACTGACTTTAATTGCAGGAAGACTCCACCCAGAATCCTACGGGAGCCGAGCTCCGTCCATGGCTTCAGCTGCAGGAAGACTCCGCCCGGACTCCTACGGGAGCCGGGCTCCGTCACCGACTTCAACTGCTGGTAAGCTCCGTCCGGACTCCTATGGGAGCCAGACTTCGCCCCTGACTTTAATTGCAGGAAGAATCCGCCCGGACTCCTACGGGAGCCGGGCTCCGTCACCAACTCCAACTACGGGAAGACTCCGCCCGGACTCCTACGGGAGTCGGGCTCCGTCACTGACTTTAATTGCAGGAAGACTCCGCCCGGACACCTACGGGAGCCGGGCTCCGTCCATGGCTTCAACTGCAGGAAGACTCCGCCCAGACTCCTACGGGAGCCGGGCTCCGTCACCAACTTCAACTGCTGGTAAGCTCCGTCCGGACTCCTACGAGAGCCGGACTTCACACCTGACTTTAATTGCAGGAAGAATCCGCCCGGACTCCTACGGGAGCCGGGCTCCGTCACCAACTCCAACTGCGGGAAGACTCCACCCGGACTCTTACGGGAGCCGGGCTCTGTCACTGACTTTAATTGCAAGAAGACTCCGCACGGACTCCTATGGGAGCCGGGCTCCGTCCTTGGCTTCAACTGCAGGAAGACTCCGCCCAGACTCCTACGGGAGCCGGGCTCCATCAACGACTTCAACTGCTAGTAAGCTCCGTCCGGACTCCTATGGGAGCCAGACTTCGTACCTGACTTTAATTGCAGGAAGAATCCCCCGGACTCCTACGGGAGCCAGGCTCCGTCACAGACTCCAACTATGGGAAGACTCTGCCAGGACTCCTACGGGAGCCGGGCTCCGTCACCGACTCCAACTGCGGGAAGACTCCGCCCGGACTCCTACGGGAGCCGGGCTCCGTCCATGGCTTCAACTGCAGGAAGACTCCGCCCGGACTCCTACGGGAGTCGAGCTCCGTCACCGACTTCAACTGCGGGTAAGCTCCGTCCGGACTCCTACGGGAGCCGGACTTCGTACCCGACTTCAATTGCAGGAAGACTCCATCCGGACTCCTACGGGAGCTGGGCTCCATCCATGGCTTCAACCGCAAGAAGGAGTCCGCCCGGACTCCCACGGGAGCCGGGCTCCGTCACCAACTCCAACTGTAGGAAGACTCCACCCGGACTCCTACGGGAGTCGGGCTCCGTCACTGACTTTAATTGCAGGAAGACTCTGCCCGGACTCCTATGGGTGCCAGGCTCCGTCCATGGCTTCAACTGCAGGAAGACTCTGCCCGGACTCCTACGGGAGCCGGGCTCCATCACCGACTTCAACTGCTGGTAAGCTCCGTTCGGACTCCTATGGGAGCCGGACTTCACACCTGACTTTAATTGCAGGAAGAATCCACCCGGACTCCTACGGGAGCTAGGCTCCGTCACCAACTCCAACTACAGGAAGACTACGCCCGGACTCCTACGGGAGCCGGGCTCTGTCACTGACTTTAATTGCAGGAAGACTCCACCCGGACTACTACGGGAGCCGGGCTCCGTCCATGGCTTCAACTGCAGGAAGACTCCGCCCGGACTCCTACGGGAGCCAGGCTCCATCACCGACTTCAACTGCTGGTAAGCTCCATCCGGACTCCTACGGGAGCCGGACTTCGCACCTGACTTTAATTGCAGGAAGATTCTGTCCGAACTCCTACGGGAGCCGGACTCCGTCACCAACTCCAACTGTGGGAAGACTCCGCCCGGACTCCTACGGGAGCCGGGCTCCGTCACTGACTTTAATTGCAGGAAGACTCTGCCCGGACTCCTACGGGAGCTGGGCTCCATCCATGGCTTCAACTGCAGGAAGACTCCGCTCGGACTCCTACGGGAGTCGGGCTCCGTCACTGACTTCAACTGTGGTAAGCTCCATCCAGACTCCTACGGGAGCCGGACATCACTGAATTAGAAATTCAATTGGTCCAGTACCAAAGCACAGTGAGTTGCTTGCAAGTCACTGAGGCAATCTCAGGTCTAAGAGACACTTATACCTATATCCCATCAGAGACATTCTCGACAGCAGAATACTCTGAAGTTGGTCACGTTCAACGATGATGTACCCTTATATCTCACCTGTATGTCAAACCAGTGTCCCACACTCCTTGATTAAGAGGATAACCAACCCATATGGCCTACAGGGACCTATGCTCGATAGAAGCTGTCGTCCTTATTAACAGTCTATCATTTGATCATGAACAATTTTAAGAACTTATCAATAAATCCTATCTTTATCGAACTTAAATAGTCCTAAGGACTTCATCATAACAACGGAGTTCGTTAGAAGATAAAAACTTATGATGAAAATATCAAAAGTATATTTTATTTATTAACAAATCAATTACAATACTTGGTTGCTCAACCGTCAATAGTTTGACGATTGGCTTTTGGGACATATTTTCCAACAACTTCCACTTGTCCTAAAGCCACTCGGCACACTATCTAATACCTATCTTCGACTTGTGGTTGTCAAACTCCTTTATCGCCAGGGCTTTAGTGAAAGGGTCGGTCAAGTTCTCCTTTCCGTCGATCTTCTGAAGGTCGACGTCACCTCGATCCACGATCTCCTGGACCAGGTGAAAGCGGTGCAAAATGTGCTTCATCCATTGGTGTGCTTTGGATTTCTTCGCTTGAGCTATGGCACCAATGCTGTCACAGTAGAGCAGGACCAAACCATCGAGGGAGGGTGCTACTCCAAGCTCGATGATGAATTTTTTCAGCCACACAGCTTCCTTCACGATATCCGATGCTGTGATGTACTCCACCTCGCAAATAGAGTCTGCCATAGTATGCTGCTTGGAACTCTTCCAGCAGATGGCTCCACCATTCAGAGTAAAGATATAACCCGATACGCTTCTGCTGTCATCATGGTCAAATTGAAAGCTGGAGTTTGTGAACCCCACATATTTCAGATCTGACTTGCCATAAACCAACCATTGGTCCTTAGTATTTCTCAAATACTAATGGATGGCTTTAACCACTTTCGAGTGGTTTTCTCCAAGATCAGATTGGTATCTACTCACTAGTCCTAGTAAGTATGCCACATCTGGCCTTGTACATATCATGGCGTACATGATAGATCTCATGGTCGAAGCATATGGGACTCTACTCATATGTTCTCTCTCTTCAGAGTTGTCGGACAATCCTTCTTAGAGAAAGAAATTTCATGGCCTATCAATAGATAGCCCTTCTTGAAATTCTCCATGCTGAACCTCTTTAGCAAAGTGTCTATGTACGTGGACTGGGATAACCCAAGCATCTTTTTAGATCTATCCCTATAGATCTTCATCCCTAGGATGTAGGATGCTTCACCTAAGTCCTTCATGGAGAACTGCGATGACAACCAAACTTTTATTTCCTGTAGTGCGGGTATGTCATTTTCGATTAAGAGAATGTCATCCACGTATAAGACAGAAAATACAACAATTGGACCATTTGTCCATTTATAGATGCAGGGCTCTTCTCTGTTCTTAACGAAGCCATACGTTTTGATCACCTTATCAAAATGCATGTTCCAACTCCGAGAAGCTTGCTTCAATCCATAAATGGATCTCTGAAGCTTGCATACCTTGGATACATCTATGGATGTAAACCCCTCAGATTGTATCATATACACCTCTTCGGTCAGCTCTCCATTCAAAAAAGCTGTCTTTAATCCATTTGCCAGATCTCATAATTTAGATAGGCAGCTATTGCAAGCATTATCTGAATGGATTTGAGCATTACCATAGAAAAAAATGTCTAATCATAGTCAATACCATAACATTGATGATACCCCTTGACAACGAGATGGGCTTTATAGGTCTCCACCTTTCTGTCTGTGTCCCTCTTCCTTTTGAAGACCCATTTACACCCAATCGGTTTAACCCCTTCAGGTGGATCAACCAATATCCATACAACGTTGATCTTCATGGACTCTATTTCAGATTTCATGGCTTCAAGCATTTTTTAGAATCAGATCTCTGCATTGCATCCATATAGGTGATCAGATCCTCATCGTTCTCATCGAGTTCGATGGGATCACCATTTCAGACCAAAAAATCATAGTATCTGTCCGACTGACGTGGTACTCTATCGGATCGTCTTAATAGTGTAGGTACATTGGGCTCCAGATCTGATCTAATCAAATCCGACTCAGGTTCAGCTATTGGTGTCAGTCCTTCTACTTGTTGAACTTTATCAAGTTCAACCTTAGAGGCAATAGTTCCTTCACCAAGAAACTCCTTTTATAAAAAGGTTGCTTTAAGGCTGACGAATACCTTTTGTTCATTAGCATGGTAGAAAAAATATCCTTTGGTCTCTTTGGTGTACCCTATGAATGTGCATTTGTCAGACCTAGGTTCGAGTTCTCTATAACTAACCGTTTGACATAGGTCGGGAACCCCCAGACCCTAAGGTGTGAAAGTGCTGGCTTACGCCCTATCCATATCTCATATGAAGTCTTAATTATAGACTTACTTGAAATTTTATTTAATAGATAACAGGCTGATTCGAGTGCATATCCCCAGAGGGATATCGCCAAGCTGGCAAAATCCATCATGGATCGGACTATATCTAACAGAGTCTGATTTCTCCTTTCAGACATACCATTATGCTGTGGTGTTCCTGGAGGAGTCTATTGGGAGAGAATCCCATTCTCTCCTAGATATGTGAGAAACTCACCAGAAAGTATTCTCCTCCTCGGTCAGTTCGAAGAGTTTTAATATTTTTATCAATTTATTTTTCTACTTCACTTTGAAATCATTTGAACATTTCAAGTGAACCCGACTTATGTTTTATCAGATAGACATATTTCTATCTGGATTGATCATTCATGAAAGTGATGAAATAAAAATATCCACCTCTAGAACTTGTGCTCATGGGCCCGCATACATTAGTATGTACTAGGCCCAAGAGCTCAGTAGCTCTCTCATCTTTTTCAATAAAAGGTGACTTGGTCATTTTACCAAGAAGACAGGACTCACAGGTTGGAAGTGATTCACAATCACTGACTTCGAGGATTTCCTCTTGAGTCAACCTGTTTATCCTGTTCTTATTTATATGACCTAGCCTACAGTACCATAAGTAGATATCTGATACATTATCTAATCTAGGATGCTTGCCTGTAGAATAGACTATGTTAACAGGTTGTGATAACATATATATACCATTGTTCAAATGTCTACAAAAAATAGTAATATCCTTCATAATGATATTACAAACTTGTTTCTTTATTAAAATTTTATAATCATTTTTTATCAGAAGGCCTATAGAAATAATAATTAAAAAAAAACTGGGATAGAAATGATAATCATTAAGAACAGCGATATGGGACTCAAATACAAGTTTCAAGATTTCTATTGCTAGAACTGAAACTGATCATCCATCTCCAACGTTCAGAAACCTCTCACCTTGCTCAAATCTCCAACTAACCTGCAACCCAGTCAGTTATATCACAAATAGAGAAATTGCAAGAAGTTATCATATAAATACCTTGCCCAGCAATAGCTTGCTGCTTTGTCTGCCTGTTCGGGTCTAAGGAGGCAATGTACTGAGGACAGTTCCTCTTCCAGTGCCCCCACTTCTTGCAAAAGAAGCATTCAGCTTGACTCTTATCGAGCTTGATCTTTTTGGTCTGGCCCTGCCCTGATGTCCCAGCCTAAACTTGCACCTTCTTCACTTTCTTCTTCTGGTTCTTCTTTCCTTTTTTAAAGGGTCGAGAATCAGAAGACGAATCTCTCACTAAGTTCACCGACTCCTTATGGAGTTGGTGATCCTTCTCAAAGTTCTGAAGCAACCCTAGTAACCTGTGGTAGTTTACTTCAGGCTTTGTCATTCTATAATGAGTGAGGTGTTGGGAAATGTGTCCCAAAAAGCCAATCGTCAAGCTGTTGACGGTTGAGCAACCAAGTATTGTAATTGATTTGTTAATAAATAAAATATATTTGGTATTTTCATCATAAGCTTTCATCTTCTAATGAACTCCGTTGTTATGATGAAGTCCTTAGGACTATTTAGGTTCGATAAAGAGAGGATTTATCGATTAGTCCTTAAAATTGTTCACGACCAAATGATAGGCTGTTAATAAGGACGACAGCTTCTATCGAGCATAGGTCGCTGTAGGCCATATGGGTTGGTTGTCCTCTTAACCAAAGAGTGTGGAGACACTGGTATGGCATACAGGTGAGATGTAAGTGTACATCGTCATGGAACGTGACCAACTCCAGAGCATTCTGCTGTCGAGAATGTCTCTGATGGGATATAGGTATAAGTGTCCCTTAGACTTGAGATCACCTCAGTGACTTGCAAGCAACTCACTGTGCTTTGGTACTGGACTAACTGAATTTCTAATTCAGGGATGGAAGGCTTCTGGGCACAGTCAAGTACTTGCGAAGTCAGAGTGTGATCGAGATGGGATTGACCACTCCAAGAGTTGGAGAAGAATGAGTCGCTGTATTTCAATTTAGCAAAACCTTGGCCAGGGTAATCCATCAGATGGATTTGATATTTTGAAATACAATGTGGACAACCTGATCAGAGTTGACAGTTGAGCTCTGGGGTGTCCTATGATCATTTTGGTCAAGGGGATGAATTATATGAAAACTATATCCGCATGGGTTCTAAGGATGTTGTTCTACACATTCGACCTATCCGGTCGTCGGGTATCATTGCTAGATGGTCACTTCGATTGGTATAGGAATTTGTTCCTATGCTACCGGCTTCGGTTCGGACCTATGAGGTCACACACATTAGAGTTCATGATCCGATCGGATGGTTGATCAACGATTAAGAATCGTTCTAGGGTTAGATGATCAATACGATTGATATTTAACCCAGTGCAAGTGTTGCAGGAGGATCGATTAGCAATTCGATTGCTAATTAGCTTAATTTGATTAAGCCAATGGGCTGAGATTAAGTCTAATTAAATATGATTTAATTAGATTTGATTTGGGCTTGATTGGATCAAGTCCAATTGGTTTATTGGATAAGCCAAGTGCAAGGAAAGACTAGTCCTAGTTCAACTAGGACTTGGGTCAATCTAATTTCTAATTTGATTAGAAAATTAAATCAGATTTAAATCTAATTTAATCTGATTAAATTAGGTTTTTAATTAGGTTAAGACCTATTTTAATTGGGTTGATCTAATTTTGATTTGATTTGGTTTGGGAAACCAAATTAAAACAAGTTATGAGACAGAATCCTAGTAGGACTAGGATTCCACCTTGCGCCACATAAACCTTCTCCACGCCCTATCTCTTATTCAACGCCAATCTCCACTTATTTTGTGCGACAAAAGCCCTCTCCCAGATCTCTCCCACGTTCACAAAAGGTCTCCTCTCTTCTTTCTTACATGGAAGGTGATTTGGATCAAATCTAAAAGGAATAAGTTTGGATTTCGAATTCTATGAGATAGAGTTTTAGAAATCCAAAACTCTTTCAATTTTGCACCGAATTTATCCAATTTTTTTTTTGGAATTTTCGTGGCTTTTAGGGTTTACATTGTACACCCTTTTCTGGTGATCCATGCACGAAAATATGAAGGAGGTGCTCAAGAGTTGGGCGTCCCTTTACTTGCCATGTTTGGATAAGCCTTGACTAGGTGTTTGACCTAGACAAGGACTCTACCATATCTCTCTATATAAGATGAGTTTCTTTGTGAAATTTTAAGGGGAGCTAGATATTTGAGAGACCTTTCTTCCATCCAAAAATTAGAGGGAAATACCTTTGGGTCGTGGAGATATAAAAGACGCAAGTTTGGGCGTTTAGAAAAAAAAACGTGAAGAAGAAGAGGGTCTTCTTCTAGGGTTTTTATTTTCATATCTTTCCTCCTTCCATCTTGAGTTTCCTGAGAGCGTCTCAGATCTGAAACTCCTCCTTCTACTTTCCATCTTTGAAAGAGTCCAAATCAAAAAGAAGGAGGCACCTGATCAACCATCAAAGAAGGATCAGCGCAGTACTAGCATACTGTGCTGATTTCCTGAAGCAGGACTTCTGATCGAGATTCGTGGGCTCGTGTGGACGACTCCTAGAGGCCGGACGCGTGTGCGGCTTGCAACATCATCCTCAAGCCCAGATCAGCAAGGTTAGAACGTCTAACTTGCAAGGTAATAGATCTGATCTATTGTTTAATACATACATTAGATGTAGCTAGTATAGAAACATGTTGATATGATCAACATGTAGTTCATACTATATTTATATATATTTTAATTTTTGATTTAATGCTATGTAATAATCATGTAATAGGATCTTAGATCTAGGAATTTTCTGATCTTAGAAAATAAATTTTGATTTATTTTAGACTTCCGCTGTATGATCTTGAAAAAGTTTCAAGATCTAACCTCTCAAGATCTAACCCTGAAACCTAGATCTGGTTCCTACAATTGGTATCAGAGCCAGGTTCTTTATTACATGATTATTTATACATGTTTAGATTATTTTTTAGATTAGATCTAATTTATAATCTGATTATTAAATCTGAAATTAAAATTTTAGATCAATCACAAACTGCAAGGTTGTCCTGCTGTAAGGTTTACCCCTTACAGTGCAAAGGTTGTCCTAGTTTGTGTAGATCTATCTTTAATCATAAATTTGTTAGATATGATCTAGATTAAATTTATGATTTATTAGATTTAAAAGATGTTTAAATCTGAAATAAAATCTCTTTGTTAATAATTTTTATGCAAAGAAATTATTTAAAGTTGAAATTGTTTCAATTATGTGAACCTGTTCAGATTTGATCTAAAGTAGTTTCATGTTTATTTCACTTGCATCTTGATTATGAATCAAACATACAATATGATTGGTAGAATCATATTGTAAAATTGTTTTACAAATATGAAAATGATTTTTTTGAAAAGCCGAACCCAACCCTCAGCCCAAAACTTAATTAAGAATTAAGAAGTTGTTTGATTAGGTTCTAGGATTGTGAATTGAAGAACCTAAGACACAAATCATAACACATTGGGTTAATGGGTTAGTGGAAATTAGGTCCATTAATTGGGTTAGACCTATGGTTAGATTAAAGATGGACTTAATTAGAGAATTAACTAAATCTAATCAATTGTTGTCTTAGATTAGGTCAAGGATTCTCTAGATCAATTACAATAGTTGTAGTTGGTCAAGTCCATGTCTTTAACGAGAACCAAATGGACTTGATTCTTGGCTAAGCGGTCTAGCACGAACTGTTAGGTTGATCTAATCGAAACTAATTAAACCAGTTGGTGTCTAAGGTAAACCAGATCGGTGGTTTTTAATTGGGAGCCCGCTTACCTGGCCATTCATGATGGTGTCTAAGGCAAGCTTTGGCAGACCCTCCCACTGATCGAACTTACCTGGCCTCTTGGTGAAATTATGTTTTGATCGGATCACTTGACTATTCGAGCTGACCCATGTCAGCTAGGTAAATCAGTGTGACTGATTTAGATGCTCCTAGACCAGCCCTGGTCTCCCTTAAGCTGACTTGGTGAAGCCAATGGGAGGATCATGATAAGCTGGTTCATCTGACCTCATCCTCTATATTATTTAAATCCTCTAAAATTATTAGGTCCTTAAAATGATAAAGTTATGGAGATAACTGAGTCATAGCCTCCCATTAAGATGTTTGATAATGAGTCCATGAACTCAATAATCATTGCAGACCCAAAGGCCTGGTGCTTGTTAACTAATGGAATTATCACTCATCATATGATGACTTGGAAGTGTCTCTCTAATGGTGGTTAGGTGAGCCAACCAAAGTTGGGCTTAATCATTCGTTGGTTGGATACACCAAGTATGATCATGTTAATGGTTGGACCTAACCGGATCCTTACAGTGGAGGCCAAAGCCTACTGATTAGGTTTCTGGGGCAAAATTAAAATTACTAGAAATTGTTTAGAGAAACAATTGGTTATGAACCTACCCTTAGATGTACATGGGTTGGCCAACCAAAGTTGGGCTTGTGTGCAGTCTAAGTGGATTCTAGTACCCGCTAAGGAATTAGGGTAATTCCTCGAATTGAAGGTAGAGGCTACCAATTCGAATAAAATAGTGAGAGAAACCTTTTGATTAAAGTCCAAATCTTTAGGTTTAATGAATCAATTACTAATTAGGTTATGGTTCTCCTTTGTGCAAATATGGCCACTTCCCTATCGCTCCGATCATTGTTGGACAATGATAAGTTGGTGGGACCCAACTTCGGTAGCTGGTACCGAAAGTTGAAGATAGTCCTGGAGCATGAACGGATCCTATATGTGATAATGGATCCTGCACCTGAGGAGCCAGCTGTCAATGCACATGGAACAGTCAGAGACACTTACCAGAAGTGGCTCAGTGACCGGACCACGGTGCGCTGTATCATGCTGGCTGCTATGAGCGATGAGTTCAGTCGCAGATTCGAGATGGCTCAGCCAAAAGACATGCTTCAAGTGTTGGAGGATGCCTTTGGCACACCCGATGACGTAGAGAGGCACAAGACTAGTTGTGCCATCTTCAACGCCAAAATGCGGGATGGTGTCTCTATCACTGATCATGTATTGTACATGATCGAGCTGATGGAACGATTGAGCAAGCTCGGCTTTCCCTTGAAAGCAGCTTGGGAAAGATGCAATACTGAACTCGCTGCCCAAGTCTTGTCTCCCATTCCTCACTCAATATAGAATGACAAAGCCTGAAGTAAACTACCATGGGTTAATGGGGTTGCTTCAGAACTTTGAGAAGGATCACCAACTCCTCAAGGAGTCGGTGAACTCAGTGAACTCAGTGGGAGGTTCATCTTCTGGTTCTCGACCCTTTGAGAAAGGAAAGAAGAACAAGAAGAAGAAAGTCAAGAAGGTGCAAGTTCAGGCTGGGACATCTGTGCAGAGCCAGACCAAAAAGATCAAGCTTGATAAGAGTCTATTCTACTGGCAAGCACCCTAGATTAGATAGTGTGTTAAATATCTACTTATGGCATTGGAGGCTAGGTCATATAAATAAGAACAGAATAAACAGGTTGACTCAAGAGGGAATCCTCGAAGTCAGTGATTGTGAATCACTTCCAACCTGTGAGTCCTGTCTTCTTGGTAAAATGACCAAGTCACCTTTTACTGAAAAAGGTGAGAGAGCTACTGAGCTCTTGGGCCTAGTACATACTGATGTATGTGGGCCCATGAGCACCAGTGCTAGAGGTGGATATTTCTACTTCATAGCTTTCATGGATGACCGATACCTATATGGATATGTCTATCTGATGAAACATAAGTCGGATTCATTTGAAATGTTCAAACGATTCTGAAGTGAAGTAGAAAAATAAACTGGGAAGAGTATTAAAACTCTTCGATCTGATCGAGGAGGAGAATATCTTTCTAGTGAGTTTCTCACATATCTAGGAGAGAATGGGATTCTCTCTCAATGGACTCCTCCAGGAACACCACAGCATAATGGTGTGTCTGAAAGGAGGAATCGGACTCTGTTAGATATGGTCCGATCTATGATGGGTTTTGCTAGCTTGTCGATATCCTTCTGGGGATATGCACTCGAATCGGCCTGTTATCTATTAAATAGGGTTCCAAGTAAGTCTGTAATTAAGACTCCATATGAGATATGGACGGGACGTAAGCCAGCACTTTCACACCTTAGGGTCTGGGGGTGCCCGGCCTATGTCAAACGATTAGTCACAGACAAACTTGGACCTAGGTCTGACAAATGCTCATTCATAGGGTACCCCAAAGAGACAAAAAGATATTTTTTCTACCATGCTGATGAACAAAAGGTGTTCGTCAGCCTTAAGGCAATCTTTTTAGAAAAGGAGTTCCTTGGTGAAGGAACCGTTGCCTCTAAGGTTGAACTTGATGAAGTTCAACAGGTAGAAGGACCGACACCAATAGCTGAACCTGAGTCGGATATGATTAGATCAGATCCGGAGCCCAATATACCTGCACCATTAAGGTGATCCGGTAGAGTACTGCGTCAGCCGGATAGATACTACGGTTTCTTGATCCGGGACGGTGATCCCATTGAACTTGATGAGAATAATGAGGATCCGATCACCTATATGGATGCTATGCAGAGACCTGATTCCGAAAAATGGCTTGAAGCCATGAAATCCGAAATGGAGTCCATGAAGGTCAACGATGTATGGACATTGGTTGACCCACCTGAAGGGGTTAAACCCATTGGGTGTAAATGGGTCTTCAAAAGAAAGAGGGGCGCAGACGGAAAGGTGGAGACCTATAAAGCCCGTCTGGTTGCCAAGGGGTATCGTCAACGTTATGGTATTGACTATGACGAGACGTTTTCCCCTGTGGCAATGCTCAAATCTATTCGGATAATACTTGCAATAGCTGCCCATCTGGATTATGAGATCTGGCAGATGGATGTAAAGACAGCTTTCTGAATGGAGAGCTGACTGAAGAGGTGTATATGATACAACCTGAAGGGTTTACATCCACAGATGAGTCCAAGGTGTGCAAGCTTCAGAGATCCATTTATGGACTAAAGCAAGCTTCTCGGAGTTGGAACATGCGTTTTGATAAGTGATCAAAACGTATGGCTTCATTAAGAATGGAGAAAAGCCCTGCATCTATAAATGGGCAAATGGTCCAGTTGTGGTATTCCTTGTCTTGTACGTGGATGATATTCTCTTAATCGAGAATGACATCCCCGTACTACAGGGAATAAAAGTTTGGTTGTCATCACAGTTCTCCATGAAGGACTTGGGTGAAGCATCCTACATCCTAGGGATGAAGATCTATAGGGATAGATCTAAAAGGATGCTTGGGTTATCCCAGTCTATGTACATAGATACTGTGCTGAAGAGGTTCAGCATGGAGAATTCCAAGAAGGGCTATCTACCGATAGGCCATGGAATTTCTCTCTCTAAGAAGGATTGTCCGACAACTCCTGAAGAGAGAGAGCGTATGAGTAGAGTCCCATATGCTTCAGCCGTGGGATCTATCATGTACGCCATGACATGTACAAGACCAGATGTGGCATACTCACTAGGAGTAGTGAGTAGATACCAATCTGATCCTAGAGAAAACCACTGAAAAGTGGTTAAAGCCATCCTTAAGTATTTGAGAAATACTAAGGACCAATGGTTGGTTTATGGCGAGTCAGATCTGAAACTTGTGGGGTTCACAGACTCCAGCTTCCAATCTGACCTAGATGACAGCAGGAGCGTGTCGGATTATATCTTTACTCTGAATGGTGGAGCTATCTGCTGGAAGAGTTCCAAGCAGCATACTGTGGCAGACTCTGTTTGTGAAGCGGAGTATATCGCAGCATCAGATGCCGCGAAGGAAGCTGCGTGGCTGAGAAAATTCATCAATGAGCTCGGAGTAGCACCCTCCCTCGATGGTCCAGTCCTGCGCTACTGCGACAGTACTGATGCCATAGCTCAGGTGAAGGAACCCAAAGCACATCAGCAGACGAAGCACATTTTACACCGCTTCCACTCAATCTGAGAGATCGTGGATCGAGGTGACGTCGACCTTCAGAAGATCGACAGAAAAGAGAACCTAGCCGACCCCTTCACTAAAGCCTTGGCAATAAAGGAGTTCGACAACCACAAGTCGAAGATGGGTATTAGATACTGTGCCGAGTGGCTTTAGGACAAGTGGGAGTTGTTGGAAAATGTGTCCCAAAAAGCCAATCGTCAAGCTGTTGACGGTTGAGCAACCAAGTATTGTAATTGATTTGTTAATAAATAAAATATATTTGGCATTTTCATCATAAGCTTTCATCTTCTAATGAACTCCGTTGTTATGATGAAGTCCTTAGGACTATTTAGGTTCGATAAAGAGAGGATTTATCGATTAGTCCTTAAAACTGTTCACGACCAAATGATAGGCTGTTAATAAGGACGACAGCTTCTATCGAGCATAGGTCGCTGTAGGCCATATGGGTTGGTTGTCCTCTTAACCAAAGAGTGTGGAGACACTGGTATGGCATACAGGTGAGATGTAAGTGTACATCGTCATGGAACGTGACCAACTCCAGAGCATTCTGCTGTCGAGAATGTCTCTGATGGGATATAGGTATAAGTGTCCCTTAGACTTGAGATCACCTCAGTGACTTGCAAGCAACTCACTGTGCTTTGGTACTGGACTAACTGAATTTCTAATTCAGGGACGGAAGGCTTCTGGGCACAGTCAAGTACTTGCGAAGTCAGAGTGTGATCGAGATGGGATTGACCACTCCAAGAGTTGGAGAAGAATGAGTCGCTGTATTTCAATTTAGCAAAACCTTGGCCAGGGTAATCCATCAGATGGATTTGATATTTTGAAATACAATGTGGACAACCTGATCAGAGTTGACAGTTGAGCTCTGGGGTATCCTATGATCATTTTGGTTAAGGGGATGAATTATATGAAAACTATATCCGCATGGGTTCTAAGGATGTTGTTCTACACATTCGACCTATCCGGTCGTCGGGTATCATTGCTAGATGGTCACTTCAATTGGTATAGGAATTTGTTCCTATGCTACCGGCTTAGGTTCGGACCTATGAGGTCACACACATTTGAGTTCATGATCCGATCGGATGGTTGATCAACGATTAAGAATCGTTCTAGGGTTAGATGATCAATACGATTGATATTTAACCCAGTGCAAGTGTTGCAGGAGGATCGATTAGCAATTCGATTGCTAATTAGCTTAATTTGATTAAGCCAATGGGCTGAGATTAAGTCTAATTAAATATGATTTAATTAGATTTGATTTGGACTTGATTGGATCAAGTCCAATTGGTTTATTGGATAAGCCAAGTGCAAGGAAAGACTAGTCCTAGTTCAACTAGGACTTGGGTCAATCTAATTTCTAATTTGATTAGAAAATTAAATCAGATTTAAATCTAATTTAATCTGATTAAATTAGGTTCTTAATTAGGTTAAGACCTATTTTAATTGGGTTGATCTAATTTTGATTTGATTTGGTTTGGGAAACCAAATTAAAACAAGTTATGAGACAGAATCCTAGTAGGACTAGGATTCCACCTTGCGCCACATAAACCTTCTCCACGCCCTATCTCTTATTCAACGCCAATCTCCACTTATTTTGTGTGACAAAAGCCCTCTCCCAGATCTCTCCCACGTTTACAAAAGGTCTCCTCTCTTCTTTCTTACATGGAAGGTGATTTGGATCAAATCTAAAAGGAATAAGTTTGGATTTCGAATTCTATGAGATAGAGTTTTAGAAATCCAAAACTCTTTCAATTTTGCACCGAATTTATCCAATTTTTTTTTTGGAATTTTCGTGGCTTTTAGGGTTTACATTGTACACCCTTTTCTGGTGATCCATGCATGAAAATATGAAGGAGGTGCTCAAGAGTTGGGCGTCCCTTTACTTGCCATGTGTGGATAAGCCTTGACTAGGTGTTTGACCTAGACAAGGACTCTATCATATCTCTCTATATAAGACGAGTTTCTTTGTGAAATTTGAAGGGAGATATATATTTGAGAGTCCTTTCTTCCATCCAAAAATCAGAGGGAAATACCTTTGGGTCGTGGAGATATAAAAGACGCAAGTTTGGGCTTTAGAGAAAAAAACGTGAAGAAGAAGAGGGTCTTCTTCTAGGGTTTTTATTTTCATATCTTTCCTCCTTCCATCTTGAGTTTCCTGAGAGCGTCTCAGATCTGAAACTCTCCTTCTACTTTCCATCTTTGGAAGAGTCCAAATTAAAAAGAAGGAGGCACCTGATCAACCATCAAAGAAGGATCAGCGCAGTACTAGCATACTGTGCTGATTTCCTGAAGCAGGACTTCTGATCGAGATTCCTGGGCTCGTGTGGACGACTCCTAGAGGCCGGATGCATGTGCGGCTTGCAACATCATCCTCAAGCCCAGATCAGCAAGGTTAGAACGTCTAACTTGCAAGGTAATAGATCTGATCTATTGTTTAATACATACATTAGATGTAGCTAGTATAGAAACATGTTGATATGATCAACATGTAGTTCATACTATATTTATATATATTTTAATTTCTGATTTAATGCTATGTAATAATCATGTAATAGGATCTTAGATCTAAGAATTTTCTGATCTTAGAAAATAAATTTTGATTTATTTTAGACTTCCGCTGTATGATCTTGAAAAAGTTTCAAGATCTAACCCTCTTTTTCAAGATCTAACCCTGAAACCCTAGATCTGGTTCCTACATGAGGAATGTGAGATAAGACTTGGGTAGCGAGTTTAATATTGCATCTTTCCCAAGCTGCTCATATAAGGAAAAGTCGAGCTTGCTCAAACACTCCATCAACTCGATCATGTATAATACATGATCAATGATAGAGACACCATCCCGCATTTTGGCATTGCAGATAGTACAATTAGTCTTGTGCCTCTCCATGCCATTGGGTGTGCCAAAGGCATCCTCCAACACTTGAAGCATGTCTTTTGGCTGAGCTGTCTCAAATTTGTGACTGAACTCATCGCTCATGGCAGCCAGGATGATGCAGCGCACCGTGGTTCGGTCATTGAGCCACTTCTGATAAGTATCTTTGACTATTTCACATGCATTGGCAGCTGGTTCCTCAGGTGTAGGATCCGTTATCACATATAAGATCCGTTCATACTCCAGAACTATCTTCAACTTTCAGTACCAGCTATCGAAGTTGGGTCCCACCAACTTATCATTATCCAACAATGATCGGAGTGATAGAAAAGTGCCATATCTGTACAAAAAAAAATCATAACCTAATTAGTAATTGATTCATTAAACCTAAAGATTTGGACTTTAATCAAAATATTTCTCCCACTATTTTATTCGAATTGGTAGCCTCTCCCTCCAATTCGAGAAATTACCTTAATTACTTAGTGGGTACTAGAATCCACTTAGACTGCACACAAGCTCAACTTTGGTTGGCCAACCCATGTACATCTAAGGGTAGGTTCATAACCAATTATTTCTCTAAATAATTTTTAGTAATTTTAATTTTATCCCAGTCCCTAATCAGTAGGCTTTGGCCTCCACTGAAAAGGTCTGGTTAGGTCCAACCATTAACATGACCATACTTGGCCCATCTAGTAAATGAATGATTAAACACAACTTTGGTTGGCTAACCTAACCACCATTTAGAAAGATGCAGTTAAGAAATCATATTATGAATGATAATTCTATCAGCCGATAAGCACCAGGCCTTTGGGCCTCTAATGATTATCCAACTGATGGACCCATTATCATCCACTTAATGAGAGGCTATGATCTAATTATTACAATAACTATTTTATTTTAAGGACCTAATAATTTTAGAAGATTTAATTGATTTAGAGGATGAGATCAGATGAACCAGCTTATCATGATCCTCCCATTGGCTTCACCAAGTCAGCTTAAGGGGGACCATTAAAAGGGCTGGTCTAAGAGCACCTAAATCAATCACATTGATTTACCTAGCTGACATGGATTAGCTCAAATAGTCAAGTGATCCAATCAAAATATAATTTCACCAAGAGGCCAGGTAAGTTCGATCGGTGGGAGGGTCTGCCAAAGCTTGCCTTAGACACCATCAGAAATGGCCAGGTAAGTGGGTTCCCAATTAAAAACCACCGATCTGGTTTACCTTAAACACTAACTGGTTTAATTAGTTTTGATTGGATCAACCTAACAGTTCATGCTAGACCGCTTAGCCAAGAATCAAGTCCATTTGGTTCTCGTTAAAGACATGGACTTGACCAACTACAACTATTGCAATTGATCTAGAGAATCCTTGACCTAGTCTAAGATAACAATTAATTAGATTTAGTCAATTCTCTAATTAAGTTCATCTTTAATCTAACCTTAGGTCTAACCCAATTAATAGACCTAATTCTCACTAACCCATTAACCCAATGTGTTATGGTTAGTGTCTTAGGTTCTTCAATTCACCATTCTAGAACCTAATCAAAATAACTTCTTAATTCTCAATTAAGTTTTGGGCTGAGGGTTGAGATTCGGCTTTTTGAAAATAATTTTCATGTTTGTAAAATAATTTTACAACATGGTTCTACCAATCAAGTTGCATGTTTGATTCATAATCAAGATGCAAATGACATAAACATGAAATTACTTTAGATCTAATCTAATAGGTTCATGTAATTGAAACAATTTCGACTTTAAACTGCGCAAATTCTCCAGACAAAAATATGATGGTTCTTTGTGTAGGTTATATTATCAAAGAGATTTTTTTTAGATTTAAATATATTTTAAATCTAATAAATTATAAATTTAATCTAGATCACATCTAATAAATTTATGATTAATGATAGATCTACACAAACTAGGATAATCTTTGCACTGTAAGGGGTAAACCTTACAGCAGGACAACCTTGCAGTTCGTGATTGATCTAAAAATTTTAATTTTAGATTTAATAATTAATTTATAAATTAGATCTAATCTAAAAAATAATCTAAGTATATATAAATAATCATATAATAAATAACCTAGACTCTGATACAAATTGAAGGAACCAGATCTAGGATTTCAAGGTTAGATCTTGAAACTTTTTCAAGATCATGCAGCGGAAGACTAAAATAAATCAAAATTTATTTTATAAAATTAGAGAATCTCTAGTTCTATGATCCTATTACATGATTATTACATGACATTGAATCAGAAATTAAAACATATAGAGAATGAACTACATGTTGATCATATTAACATGTTTCTATGCTACATCTAAAGTATGTAATAAACAATAGATCAGATCTATTACTTTGCAAGTTCGACATTCTAACCTTGCTGATCCGAGTATGAGGATGATGTTATGAGTTGCACATGCATTGGCCTATAGGAGTCATCCACACGAGCCCACGAATCTCGATCAGAAGTCCTGCTCCAAGAAATCAGTACAGTATGCTAGTACTGTGCTGATCCTTCTTCGATGGTTGATCAAGTGCCTTCCTCTTATTGATTTGGACTTTTACAAAGATGAGAAATAGGAGGAGGAGTTTTAGATTTGAGATGCTCTCAAAAAACTCAAGACGAAGGAAGGGAAGAGATGAACATAACAACCCTAGAAGATGACCCTCTTCTTCTCTTTGCTCTCTCTAGACACCCTATGTTGTGTCTATTATATTTCCATGCCCCAACCTTCTTTCTCTCTGATTTTTACATGCCCCAAAGGTATCTCTTTCTTCTAGCTTTTACAAAAATATATAAAGAAATTCATTTTATATAGAGAGATATGATAGAGTCCTTGTCTAGGTCAAATACCTAGTCAAGGTTTATCCAAACATGGCAAGATAAGGGGCACCCAACTCTTGGGCGCCCCCTCCTTCTTTTTTGTGTGTGGACTAATAAAAAAGGGTTCCTATCAAGTGCAATAATAGCCACAAAAATTTAAAAAAAATTTGGATAAAATTGGTGCAAAAAAGAAAGAGTTTTGGATTTCTAAAACTCTATCTCATAGAATTTGAAATCCAAACTTATGCTTACTTTGATTTGATCCACAACCATCTTCCATATAAAAAAGAAGAGAGGAAACCTTTTGGGCATGGTTAAGACCTGGGAGAGGATTTTTGTCACATAAAATAAGAGAGAATTGGCGTGGAATAAGAGAGAGAGCATGGGGGGGCTTATGTGGCACAAGGTAGAATCCTAGTCTTATTAGGATTCTATCTTATGACTTGTTTTAATTTGGTTTCTCAAACCAAATCAAACCAAAATTAGATCAATCTAATTAAAATAGATCTTAATCTAATCATAAATATAATTTAATTAGATTAAATTATATTTAAATCTATTTTAATTTTTTAATCAAATTAGAAATTAGGTTGACCCAAGTCCTAATTGAACTAGGACTAGTTTTTTCTTGCACTTGACTTATCCAATAAACTAATTGGACTTGATCTAATCAAGTTCAAACTAAATTTAATTAAATTATATTTAATTAGACTTAATCTTAGCCCATTGGTTGAATCAAATTAAGCCAATTAGCAATCGAATTTATAATCGATTCTCCTGCAACACTTGCACTAGGTTAAATGTCAATCGTATTGATCGTTTAACCCTAGAACGATTCTTAATCGTTGATCAACCATCTGATCGGATTGTGAACTCTAATGTATGTGACCTCAAGGTCCAAATCTAAGCTAATAGTATAGGAATAAATTTTTATACCAATTGAAGTGACCATCTAGCAATGGTACCCGATGGCTGGATAGGTCGAATGTGTAGAACAACATCCTTAGAACCCATGCAGATATAGTTTTCATATAATTCATCCCCTTGACCAAAATGATCATAGGATACCTCAGAGTTCAATTGTCAACTCTGATCAGGTTGACCATATTGTATTTCAAAATATCAAATCCATCTGATGGATTATCTTGGCCAAGGTTTTGCTAAATTGAAATACAGCGACTCATTCTTCTCCAACTCTTGGAGTGGTCAATCCCATCTCGATCACACTCTGACTTCACAAGTACTTGACTGTGCCCAGTAGCCTTCCATCACTGAATTAAAAATTCAGTTGGTCCAATACCAAAGCACAGTGAGTTGCTTGCAAGTCACTGGGGTGATTATTGAGAAATATATCCCAAAAGCCAATCGTCAAGCTGTTGATGGTTGAGTAACCAAGTATTGTAATTGATTTATTAATAAATAAAATATATTTGGCATTTTCATCATAAGCTTTTATCTTCTAATAAACTCTGTTGTTATGATAAAGTCCTTAGGACTATTTAGATTCGATAAAGAGAGAATTTATTGATTAGTCCTTAAAACTGTTCACGACCAAATGATAGGCTGTTAATAAGGATGACAGCTTCTATCGAGCATAGATCGCTGTAGGCCATATGGGTTGGTTGTCCTCTTAACCAAGGAGTGTGGAGAGACTAGTATGGCATACAAGTAAGATGTAAGGGTACATCATCATTGAACGTGACCAACTCCAGAGCATTCTGCTGTCAAGAATGTCTCTAATGGGATATAGGTATAAGTGTCCCTTAGACCTGAGATCGCCTCAGTGACTTGCAAGCAACTCACTGTGCTTTGGTACTGGACTAACTAAATTTTTAATTCAGTGATGGAAGACTTCTGGGTATAGTCAAGTACTTGCAAAGTTAGAGTATGATCGAGATAGGATTGACCACTCCAAGAGTTAGAGAAGAATGAGTTACTGTATTTCAATTTAGCAAAATCTTGACCAGGATAATCCATCAGATGGATTTGATATTTTGAAATACAATATGGACAATCTGATCAGAGTTGACAGTTGAACATTGAGGTATCCTATGATCATTTTGGTCAAGGAGATGAATTATATGGAAACTATATCTGCATGGGTTCTAAGGATGTTGTTCTACACATTCGACCTATCCGATCGTCGGGTACCATTGCTAGATGGTCACTTCAATTGGTAAAAAAAATTATTTCTATGCTACCGACTTAGGTTCGGACCTATGAGGTCACACACATTAGAGTTCATGATCCGATCGGATGGTTGACCAATGATTAAGAATCGTTCTAGGGTTAAATGATCAATATGATTGACATTTAACCTAGTGCAAGTATTGTAGGAGGATCGATTAGCAATTTAATTGCTAATTGGCATAATTTGATAAAGCCAATGGGCTGAGATTAAATCTAATTGAATATGATTTAATTAGATTTGATTTGGGCTTGATTGGATCAAGTTCAAATGATTTATTGGATAAGCCAAGTGCAAGAAAAAAACTAGTCCTAGTTCAATTAGGATTTGGGTCAACCTAATTTCTAATTTGACTAAAAAATTAAATCAGATTTAAATCTAATTTAATCTGATTAAATTAGATTTTTAATTGGGTTATGATCTATTTTAATTTAGTTGGTCTAATTTTAGTTTGATTTGGTTTGAGAAACCAAATTAAAATAAGTCATAAGATAGAATCCTAGTAAGATTAGGATTCCACCTTGCGCCACATAAGCCCCCCCCCTCATGCCCTCTCTCTTATTCCATGCTAATCTCCTCTTATTTTGTGCAACAAAAGCCCTCTCCCAGGTCTTTCCTACATTCAAAAGCTTTCCTTGTTGGGAATAGTGTCCTAAAGCCAATCATCAGCCTGTTGACGGTTGTGCTCATTTTTGTATTTGTACATGAATTATGAATTAATAAAAATTATTTTGACTTTTTTCATCATAAAATATTTTATCTTCTAATGAACTCCTATGTTGTGGTGAAGTCCTTAGGACTATTTAGACTCAACAAAGGAGGATTTATCGTTTAGTTCTTAAATCTGTTCGCGACCAAATGATACGTTGTTACCAAGGACGATAACATTTTCAAACATAGGTCATTGTGTGCCATATAGGTTGGTTGTCCTCTTAACCAATGAGTATGGAGACACTGGTATGGCATATAGGTGAGATGTAAGGGTACATCTGTACGGAACGTGACCGACTCTAGAGCTATTTCTGCTGTCAAGATTTGCTCTGATTGAATATGGGTATAAATATCCCTCTGACTTGAGACCGTCACGATAACTTGCAAGCAACTCACTGCACTTAGGCACTGGACTACCTGAATTTTTAATTCAGTGACGGAAGGCTGCTGGGTGTAGTCAAGTACTTGACTTGTCGGTGCGTGTGTCAAGATGGGATTGACCATCCAGTTTAGGAACTGTGTACCATCGTATTTTAATTTAGCAAAACCTTAGCCAGGGTAGTCCTTGTGAGGAGTCACAGGACTGTTTGAGTTGAGCACGATTCGGATGATCTGATCAGGGTTGATAGTTTAACCCTGTTTCATCCTAAACACAGAGGTCAAAAGGATAAATTATACAGTAACCATATTTACGTAGGTTCTGAGTGTTGCGATTGCGACCATTCGACCTATCCGATCGTCGGGTACCATTGCTAGATGATCACTTCGATTAGTACAGGAATTGGTTTCTGTGCTACCGGCTTAGGTTCGAACCTGTGGGGTCACACACATTAGAGGTTCTTATCTAATCTGATGGCTGATATAGAATTCTACATGTTTGGGACTCATTGATCAAGAATCAAAATTCTCTGATCATGAGTTCCACACATTATGGGTACCGGGGTCAAGAGTCCCACTGGTTGGGATTTTTTTCGATCAGGTTTACATATCGATGAATTCTGATGGCTGATTGCCCATCGAATCTGGACTCAATATTTATGAAAGATTTAATTAGTGATTTGATCACTAATTAACCCAATTTAATTGAGCAATTATTTTTGGATCAATTCCAATTGAATTGGATTCAGTTGGGTTTGACCCGATTAGGTTAAGAGTTGACCTAATCATCGAGATGGTTTGGTCCCTGATTTGATCAGGGGTTGGACTTAGTCAATTCTTGATTTGATTAGAATTTTATTGAGCCAAATTAAGCCTAATTAAGGGGATTTAAATTAGTCTAATTGGACCTAACTTATTTGGTTCAATTAGGTTGGTTTAAATAATTAAACCACCTTGACCAAATCTCCATGTGCCACCTCACTTCCATTGCACCCATTTGGATTCATGAGAAGAAACATCTCATGAATTTTTTCCTCATGCCAAGCTCTCTCCACACCCCACTTTAATGTGCCAAATGGATGGATAAGGATGATTGGTTGGTCATTCAAATTCAAAATAAAGTTTGAATTTGAATGGGCAATCAATCTTTGTACCTTATCCCTTTTTTTATGCTCTATTTATTACATGAGAAAAGATTTCTCATGAAATCACTCCATGCACAATTTAAGCCACGCCTCACACCTTTAGTGGATAAGGGATGAGTTGGTGTCCATTTGAATTCAAAATTTGATTTGAATTCAAATGTGCAATTACTCATCTTTATCCTTTCTTTTGGATAAGATGTTTGACATTGTTATAAAAGGAGGAGAAGAGTGGGGCATGCAAGAAGAAGAAGAAGTTTTTTGGAGAAAAATTCTGGGGCGTGAGAAGTCTTGTGCATGAGAAGAAAGTCTATATCCTTCCAAGAGAAAAAGAAAGAAATGAAAGAAAAGTGGGTGCAAAGTTTTTGGTGAGTTTCTTAGAGTTTTAGCCTGGAGTTCGGGAAGTGAGAAAGTGAGCTACGAGTATCGTGAGCCCACAAAATCTCAGGGAGATCTTCAACATCCTCTCAAGCATATCTGTTGATGATCTGAAGCATCTGAAGAATTGACAGACATCGATCAAAGGAGTTCGATCAGCATCCACCGTCAAAAGGGCTCTACAACGAGCTAGCACTTGTGAGGAGTTGATCAGACTGGGAGCTTCGTGTGGATGATCCGCAAAGGTCAAACACACTGTGTGGCTGTGTCACGATAATCATACTCTTCCAATAGTGATCAGATTGTGGCGATCTACTATCCGCTCAAAGGTATTGTGTTCTGAACATATTACAGTAAAGTGTTTACTGTTCGAATTTGAATTTCAAATTTAAATGAATGCATGCTATATATCATATTTAGATCCTACTGTAAGATAAATTTATGTTAATTAATTAGATTAATTAATATCTTTCCACTGTAAAATCATAATTTTGAAAAAGTTTTAAAATTACCATTTTACCCTAGCACTGAATTTTCCCACATATGGTATCAAAGTGGGTTCTTAGATATGATATATATATTTGCATGCGTAGATTAAGTTGTAATCTAAAAGTTTAAATTTAAAATTTAAATTTTAAAAGTTATTCGAAATTCAAAATTCAAAAAAAATTGAAATTCAAAATTTGAATTTTGAATTTTGAAATTTGAAATTCAAAATTCAAAATTTAAAAATTTAAAATTCAAAATTTAAAATTTGAAATTTGGGTGAAATTTCAAATTTGAAATTCAAAATTTAAAATTCAAAATTTGAAATTTAAAAATTTAAAATTTAAAATTTGAAATTTGTTTAAAATTTGAAATTCAAAATTTAAAATTTAAAATTTAAAATTTGAAATTTAAATTTTGAAATTGGTATATTTAGACATACTTGATCCAAGTAGCAAGTAATCGAATTGGGTTGGTTGCCATCGCCATTCGGTCATAGGAGAAAAGTAGGGTTTAAAGGCCCTCTCCTCCCATTCGATGGGGTCTCCTATGGTGATAGGGGTGCCGCTGTAATTATATCCCATGTAGATGAAGTAGTGAAAGGAATTAATTGTAAAGGTTCAATTGTAAAATTTATCATGAATGTATTAGATTAGATCTAAAGAAATATTCATGATTTATTTTGATTGAGTTATTTTTTGTTATGTAATTAGCAATAGGATTGCTATTTATGAAATATGCTGATCTATTTGTGAAACGAGTCAACATATTTGGTGAACAGAAAATAAAACCTTTCAAATTTGAAAATTATTTTCGAAATACCAAACCCTGATCCATCAACCCAAATACTTAATTAAAAGAATTAAGTATTGTCTAGTAGGTCTAGAATTATGAATTAAGACCTAAGACAATTGCATAAACTTGTGGGTCAATGGGTTAGATGGATTAGGTCCATAATTGGGTTAGACCTAAGGTTGACTTAAAGAAATGGACTAAATTAGAGTAATTGGTCAAATCTAATCAAAAGTTGAATTAGATTAGGTCAAGGATACTCTAGACTCAACTCCAATAGTTGTAGTTGAATGGGTCCATGTCTTTAACTAGACCAAGATGGACTTAATTCATGGCTACGCGGTGGAACTCTATTTAATAAATTGATCAAATTAAAACTAATGAACCGATTAGTGTCTAAGGTAAGTTTGGCGTTTTGACCAGTGGTTTTTAAGCGGGAGCTACTCGCAGTGATTCGATCTCTGACGAGTTAATGACTTATCCCCACCACTGATCTAACTTACCTGGCCAACCTGGTGAATTAGGTTTTGATTAGATCACTTGGTGATTAGGGCTCACCCATGTCATTAAGTAAATCAGTTTGACTGATTTAGGTGCTCCTAATGCTAGCTTTAATTAAATCCTTTTTTTAATCTGACTTGGTGAAGTCAGTGGGAGGATTGAACTTGGCTGGATATTTTCTTCTCATCTATCCTTTAATAAAATTCTCAAAAATTATTAGGTCCCTAAAAAATGATTAAGTTATATTGATAACTAAGTCATAGCCTCCCATTAAGTGAGTGATAATGAGTCCATTAGTTTAATAATCATTGGAGGCCCAAAGGCCTGGTGCTTATTGACTAATGGAATTATCATTCATAATATGATAATTTGGTTTGAGTCTTTCTAATGGTGGTCAGGTTGGCCGGCCAAAGTCGGGCCTGATCATTTATTGGTCCGATTCACCAAATCAAATCATATTAATGGTTGGACCTAACCAGATCTTTTCAGTGGAGGCCAAAGCCTACTGATTAGGTTCTGGGGCAAAATCAATTACTAGAAGTTGTTTAGAGAAACAACTGGTTATGAACCTACCTATAGATGCACATGGGTTGACCAACCAAAGTTGGGCTCGTGTGTGTTCTGTGTGGATTCTAATACCCACTAAGGAATTAAAGTAATTCCTTGAATTGGAGGTTGAGGCTACCAGTTCGTAAAAATACTGGGAGAAACTTTAGACTAAAGTCCAAGTCTTTAGTATTTATAATTTATGTACTAATAGAGGTCTGGTTTTCCTTTATGCAGCTATGGCCACTACTCTGTCCCTCCGATCATTATTAGATAATGACAAGCTCATGGGATCTAATTTTGATAGCTGATATCGAAAATTATAAATTGTCCTTGAGCATGAGCGGATCCTTTATGTAGTAACGAATCCGACACCTAAGGAGCCAGCCCCGAACATTAGAGGAACGGTGCGAGACACTTATCAGAAGTGGCTCAACGATCGCACCACCGTTCGATGCATTATGCTGGCGGCAATGAATGATGAGTTTAGTCGCAGGTTTGAGAATGCCCAGCCACAGGAGATGCTTCAAATATTGAACGACTCCTTTGGCACGCCTGACGACGTTGAAAGGCACAAAACTAGTTGTGCTATTTTCAATGCTCGGATGAGGGATGGAGCCCCAGTCACTGATCATGTACTGTACATGATCGAAATGATTGAGCACCGAACTAAACTGGGCTTTCCCCTGCACGAGCAGCTCAGTAAGGATGCGATCCTTAATTCATTGCCCAAGTCCTTCCTCCCCTTTCTTACTCATTTTCGGATGACAAAGCTTGTAGTGAACTACCACGATTTGTTGGGGTTGCTGCAGAACTTTGAGAAGGATCACCAGCTCCATAAGGTGTCGGTGAATATTGTGGGAGGGTCCTCTTCTGATCGTCGACCCTTTATGAAAGGGAAGAAAAAGAACAAGAAGAAGAAGAATAAGAAGGTGCAGCTGCATGCTGGGATATCTGCACAGGGTCAGACTAAGAAGCGCAAGCCCGACCAGAGCCAGGCAGAGTGCTTCTTTTGCAAGAAGCAGGGGCACTGGAAGAGGAACTGTCCTTTATACATTGCTTCCCTGGACCCGAACAGGCCGAAGAAGAAGCAAGGTACTTATATGATAACACCTTGTAACTTTTTCTTTTGTGATACTACTGCCTGGGTATTAGATACCGAAAGCCCTTATTATATTTGCAATTCGATGCAGGGTCTGCAGGTCAGTAGGAGATTTGATGAAGGCGAGAGATTCCTGAACGTTAGAGATGGAAGCAAAGTTTCAGTTCTAGCATTAGGAATCATGAACCTTGTAATCAATTCTCGAAACATAATTCTGAGTGAATATCACTATTGTCCAAGCTTTTTATTAAATATTATTTCTGTAGGCCTTTTGGCCATGAACGATTATCAATTTTTAATAAAAAAAATATTTGTAATATCATTTTGAATGGTGTTACAATGTTTGTTAGATAACTTAATAATGAAATTTACTTTCTATTATAATCTGTTAATGTGGTTCAAACTTCTAGTAAATGCCCTAGAATAGATAATGTTGGGTATAAAATACCCACAGCCGAAGTCCTCAGCAGAATCAGCTCCAGGAGGACTCCGCCCGGACTCGTACGGGAATCGAGCTCCGATCGCAACATCAACTCCAGGAGGACTCCGCCCGGACTCCTATGGGAGCCAGGCTTTGCCCACGACTTCAACTCCAGGAGGACTCCGCCCGGACTCCCACGGAGCTGGGCTCCGCCCACGACTCCAACCTCAAGGGGGACTCTGCCCGAACTACTACGGAAGCCGGGCTTCGTCGCCAACGTCAACCACCGGTAAGATCCGTCCGGGCTCCTACGGGAGCCGGACTCCGCACCTAACTTTAATTGCAGGAGGACTCCGCCCGGACTCCTACGGGAGCCGGGCTCCGATCGCAACATCAACTCCAGGAGGACTCCGCCCAGACTCCTACGGGAGCTGGGCTCCGCCCACGACTTCAACTCCAGGAGGACTCCGCCCAGACTCCCACGGGAGCTGGGCTCCGCCCACGACTCCAACCTCAAGGGGGACTCCGCCCGGACTCCTACGGGAGCCGAGCTTCGTCGCCAACGTCAACCGCCGGTAAGATCCATCCGGGCTCCTACGGGAGCCGGACTCCACACCTGACTTTAATTGCAGGAGGACTCCACCCGGACTCCTACGGGAATCGGGCTCCGACCGCAACATCAACCCCAGGAGGGCTCCGTCCGGACTCCTACGGAAGCCGGACTCCGTCGTCGGCTCCGATCGGTGCCGAACTTCGGCCGACGGATCCGCATTCACAAGCACGATGCCGCAACCACCACGATCCCGCTCCACTTCCTACGGCAGATTCTGCGCAGCTCCATCACTCCCTGACAAGCCGCAGTAACGATCACAGCACTGCTCCACTTCCAGCGGCAGATTCTGTGCAGCTCCATCACTCCCTGGCAAGCCACGATAACGGCCACAACCCCGTTCCACTTCCTGAGACGGTTACCGCATGATTCTTCCATCCATTAGCAAGTCACGACAACGGACGCCGCTCCACTTCCCGCGGCAGGCCCCACGTGGCACACCCCGATGACAGCCACGGGTCCACCCCACTACTCTCTGCAACAAACTCCGCCTGACCCTGGGCAGCCCGCTGCCATACGGTTACAAATATCGCTATCAGGCTACCGCCCCCTCCGCCTATAAAGGGGAAACCCCAGATACGTTATTCCATAAGCTCTCATCTTTCATCTAAAAACTCTGCTAAATTCTTCGTTCGAGCACTCCATTCTTGTTGAGGCAGAGAACTGACTTGAGCGTCGGAGGGTCTTGCCGGAGCAACCCCACCTCCGGTTTAGACTTCCTTTGCAGGTCCCGACGGCGACCGCGACTTC
Organism: Elaeis guineensis; assembly: GCF_000442705.2. Lineage (NCBI taxonomy): Eukaryota > Viridiplantae > Streptophyta > Magnoliopsida > Arecales > Arecaceae > Elaeis > Elaeis guineensis. Next base: position 100,309,087 of record NC_026000.2, read on the forward strand.
CTCGACTCCAGCTTCTCCGGCGCAAGCGAATTTTTGCACCAATAGGATTGGCGCTAGAGGAAGGGCCTGTGTCTTCACAGTACCCTTGTTCTTGAAGGAGCGTTCAACGGAGCCGCCCCCGATCGTCTCCTCCGACACCCACTCCTTGTTTCCCCCACGGGATCCATACTTGATGCCTCCTCGCAAGGCATCCACGCGACGGTCCACGGCCTCCGTAGCCAGATCTCAGACTCCGACCTCCCCTCCTGTTTCTCAACCTCCTCCTCCTCCTCCGGTGACGGCGGTCAGCGCGGAGCAGTTTGACCTGCTGGCGCAGCAGGTCAGAGGCCTCACCGAGGTTGTGCAAGCTATGCAGCAGCAGCAGCCGCAGGCATCAGTACACCCGAAAAGGGCATCCCCGGAACACCAGAATCCAGCAGCGGGGCGGGCCACCTGGGCCAGCTGCCCCATCCTCCTGAGAAAACAACCCTGAGGGTAGAGAGCCCTCAATCGGACCACGACTCCATCCATGAAAGATCCCAACCCCCGTTCTGTCAGAGGACCCTCGAGACTCGAAGTCGAGAGGATTTCCTGGATCGGAGGCTCCAGGAGATGAACCGGTGGATCGAAGAACTCCGTCATGCACCCCTCGCTTATGGTGAGGATATTTGTACTGACCCTCCCTTCTCCCAAATGATCATGCAGGAATCGATCCCGCCAAACTTCAAGCTTCCCCAGTTCGAAAGCTACGACGGGACTTCGGACCCGGTTGATCATCTGGAGGCCTTCCGGACGATGATGCTGCTTCATGGTGCTCCTGATGCCATTTTATGCCGGGCCTTCCCATCCACCTTGAAGGGAGCGGCGAGGAACTGGTACTCGGCTTTGAAATCGGGTACCATCTTTTCCTTCGATCAAATGAGCCACCAATTTGTGGCCCATTTTGTCAGCAGTCGGTGCCCCCGGAAGGGTTCGGAGTCCCTCATCAATATCAAGCAAAGGGAAGGGGAGTCCATTCGGGACTACATCAACCGCTTCAACATCGCGGTGCTGGAGGTCCGAAACTTGGACCAATCAGTCGCAATGGCCGCCCTGAAGGGTGGCCTTCAAAAGAATGATCTTTTGTTCTCCCTGGAGAAGAAGTATCCCAGGGATTTTGCTGATTTGCTGGCCCGGGCCGAAGGATACGCCCGAGCGGAAGAAGCCTTCAAAATGAAGGATGAAGAGACGGCGAGGGAGCGGCAAGCGGGAGACTCGAGTAAGCCCGCAATTGAAAAAAGGCCAAAGGAAGCCCGGCTGCATTCTCGATCCCCTCCTAGGCATAAGCGCGTCCATACTCCACCCCGGGCGCGCAGGCAGAGAAGCCCAGATCGTGGGGTTCGGCGGGGTTCCCCACTAGGGAGATTTCGCAACTACGCCCCCCTCAACGCCTCGAAGGCCCAGGTATTGATGGAGGTCAGTGAGCAGCTCCCTAGGCCGGAGAGGATACGCACACACCCCGGGAAGCGCAACCCCAACAAGTTCTACCTCTACCACCGCGACCACGGCCACGACACAGCGGAATGCATCCAGCTCCAGGACGAGATCGAGGAGCTCATTCGACGAGGTCAACTCGACAGGTTCATCCGATGCAGGCCTGAGGGTAGAGGAGATCGGCCAAGGGCCCTTCCGCAGCCTGAACCGCCAAGAAGGGAGGAGCAACCTGGGGATCGGCCTCCCATCGGGACCATCGACTCCATCACCGGAGGGCCTCAAGGAGGAGCGGACCACCCGTGACCGTGGAACTCGAAAAATCTGTAAATGTATCACTTACGATTTCACCTTGAATCTAAATTTCTTTCTACTTGATGTACTCTTTCCATCTGGCGTGGATTTATTACGACTGGATATGACCCCTCCAAATGCTTGAAACAAAGTTATGTTAGGAACGGGGGAGAACCCCATCCTAACATACCTAAAATGAAAGTCCGACTATCTCAAAATCAGATTGGGGGAGAGGCCTTACAATACCCTAATGTGCCCCCACAGCCATGTCAGGAACAGGAGGAGAACCTCGTCCTGAATGAGCAAAGTCGAAGGCCCGATTCTTTTAGATCGGATGGGGGGAGAGGCCTTACAGCGTCCTAATGTGCCCCCACAGCCATGTCAGGAACAGGAGGAGAACCTCGTCCTGACATGAGCAAAGTCAAAGGCCCGGTTCTTTTAGATCGGATGGGGAAGAGGTCTTACAGCGCCCTAATGTGCCCCCACAGCCATGTCAGAAACAGGAGGAGAACCTCATCCTGACATGAGCAAAGTCAAAGGCACGGTTCTTTTAGACCGGATGGGGGGAGAGGCCTTACAGCGCTTTAATGTGCCCCCACAGCCATGTCAGGAACAGGAGGAGAACCTCGTCCTGACATGAGCAAAGTCAAAGGCCCAGTTCTTTTAGACCGGATGGGGGGAGAAGCGTTACAGCGCCCTAACGCGCCCCCACAGCCAAGCCGGGAACGGGGGGAGAACCTTGCCCTGGCTCGAGCAAAGTGGAAGGCCCGGACTCCTACGAGAGTCGGGCTCCATCCATGATGCCAAGGAAGACTCCACCCGGACTCCTATGGGAGCCGGGCTCCATCCACGACGCCAAGGAAGACCCCACCCAGACTCCTACGGGAGCCGGGCTCCACCCGCGACTTCTGCAGCAAGGGCTGATGGTGGCGAAACCTGGCCGCCCAACAAGATCAGATGAAAGGAAAAAGCCCCTCAGCGGCACCTCCTCGCTTCTATGCAACCCCGCGAAAAGCGGGGGGAGGGCCCTCACTCTGAGAAGAGGAGGAAAATTAAAAAGGAAGGATGACGAACTACGACGGGAATAGATGAAGGATGAACCGCACCAAAAGACCTAAAGGACTTCATCCCAACTGAAACGGAGGGTTCCTACCGAACACCCCCGGCCTCTAAAAAGACTTTCGACACCGGTTAGGAAGATAACGACATCCCCAAAGTAATGCGGAACCCGGACGGCCAAGCTCGGGCTTGCGGCCATGTACGACGAGAAAGGCGAGCTAACGCATCGACGATCGGGCGCCCCCCAACGACGTCTACATCAGACAGATCAAACGACAAGAAAAGTTCGACGGACGGCAATTCAGTGCAACGCACGGACGAGGTAACACAAAACATCCTTTTCATTCCATTTTCGATATACACGCTACAAAGCCCAGAAGGCCAAGGAAAGAAAGGCAAAATGACAAAAAGGGAAGTAAATACATGAAAAGACAGAAAGATGAAAAGAGCTCTAAGGAGGCCCTGCTCCCTCCGACCTAGAATTATCTACTCCATCCATTAACCAAGACTGCCTTAGATTCTCAATTTCTTCTTCTAGCTCTTTTCTTTTCTGCAGTGCGTCCTGGAGCGCCCGACGAAGTCGCTGGCTCTCGGCCTCCGCCTCTCGATGCCTCTTCCTCAAGACCTCGGAGTCTGCCTCCGCATCCGTGATGGCCCACTGCTCGTATGCCAGTTGGATCTTCAGTTGTTGCAGCTCAGCTGTCTTTTCCCCGAGGGAGAAAGAAATCCCCTCAACGGTGCCTCTTAGGGCTTGGAGCTCATCAGAATCTCGGGTGGAAGTAAGCTGTGCCCTGCTAGCCAGCTGCCTCTGGAGACGGACGACTTCATCGGCCGCCGCCCTGAATCTCCCTTTATATTCTTCCACCTGCCTGCGCCAGCTAGCCCGATGCACGTCGTGGCTCACCTCGGCATCCTGAAGCTGCTGCTGAAGGTTGGAGACCTTCTTCGACCACTCCTGGTCACCGTCGACCCGGGCCAAGAGCCGGGATGAATTTCCTTCCAGCTGGTCGATCTTCCCCTTCACAGCTGACAGTTCCACCTTGAGGGCGCTGATCCTGGCGGCTTGGGCCCAAATTCGATCGCTGGCGCTCTTTTTGCATTCCTTGAGTTCCTTCGCGAAGTCCGCCTTCCTCCGGCTATACTCCATGATCCCCTTCACGTGGAGATTCCGAAAGTGGGTGGCCTCAGCGGTGGCTTCAGAATGACCTTCTCTCAATCTGCGGAGCTCGCCTTCCATCTTCTTTAACTTCTTTGTCAGGTGAAGGACTTCCTTCTTCAGCCGCTGGATCATCGATTTCAGTGGGACCCCCAGGGGCAGGGGGAGTGCTTTTGCAGGACACTGCCATCAGAAGGCAAAAGCGTCAAGGCACGACTCATTGCAGGAAAAAGAACAGAGAGAAGGAGGGGGGGAGGGGCGAGGGACCGGTCTCGTCTTCAGACTCCTCGCCTAGGAAGCTGAGGTCGAGCTCTGGAAATTTTCTGGCCACCTTCTCTTGGCAGAGCTCGAACCCCCTTATGAACACTTCTTGGCCAAATTGGACCTTCAGGTCCCTCATCTCTGCGGAGGCCTTGAATTCCTCTACTGCAAGGACTCTGGCCTCCGAGACCAGAATCGGAATTTGCTCGGCCAAGTTGGCGACCTCGGCCTCCGCCTTTCTCGCCGATTCCTCCAAGGTCTGCCTCTCCTCCTCCTGGGCTCGTTTCTCTCTTTCCAGGGCCTCCTGGAGGGCGACTACTTCGGCCGTCTTTGCTTGGAGGTGAGCAACCTCGGCCTGACAGCGTTCCTCCACCTGGAGGATGTCCCTCCTCGCACGGTTCACCGCCTCGATATAGGCGATGAGCTAGTGCCCAATCTGTAAGGGCGGCTAGGGAATTAGAACAAAGGCCGAATAGCCATGTAAATCAAGATTCACTTACCTCAAGGAAGGACCCCAAAGAGTCCTAGGCCCGCTGCTCAAGATCGGCACGGTGGATCCTCTTAACGACGTCAGGCAGAATGCAACCGTCGATCAACCGCCTGATCAAGTCCCTATCATTGAAGGGATTCTCCGACCCCTCTTCAGAGCAGAGGGACTCATCCGCAGCAGTTCGGTGGCTACTCGCCCTGCGGGCCACCAATTTTCTCTTTTCCTCTCGGTTATGGGCGCCTCCGTGGAGCGGACCCCCAAAATGGGGGCCCCAGTCGGCGGACTCCTCGAGGAGGCCCGGGGAGCCATTGGCTCGGCATCCGAGGGAATGTCGATGGTCGGAGCCACCTGGACGGGTGCAACTAAGCTCGACTCCTCCGCCCTGGCCCTCTTCGCCGATCCGGAGGTCGCAGCACACTTTCTCTTGTGGGCCCTAAGGCCCCTAGCAAGCATCCGCGCTGCTTCAGCGTCCATTCCTAAAAAAAAAAAAAAAAAAAAAAAAAAAAAGAAAAAGAGAAAAAGAGAGAGAGAAAAGGAAATAAGAAAAAGAAGCAAACCAATCAATCAAGAGTCAAAAAAAAAAAAAAAAAAAGAGAGAAGAAAGGGGGAGAAAGAAAGAAAGAAACAGAGGGGAAAAAGAGAGAGAAGGAAGAAGAGGTAAAAAGAGAAAGGAAAAGGAGAAAGGCATGAAAAGAGAAGATAAGGTAAAAGATGAATACTCACTGGATCCTGGGGACTCAGGCCGATGTTGAAAAGAAATTGCTCCCTCAGAAGATTGGGAAGGAAAGGAGTGGAGTAAGCTAGAAGCTTCCGGGCAGCCTGGAGGTCATCCTCCCCCAGGCTGGGGGCCTGGCAGACAGAATCCCTCAGAGAGCCCCAAGGGGGCAGGCCCAGTCTCAAGGTCGGGCAGTGGACGAAGAGATATTTCCTCTTCTAATTATGGATTGAAGAAGGGGCACCTTTCAGCAATCCCTTCTTGCCGAACTGGGGGGAGAAGTACCACCAGTCCTTCGCCGAAGGATGGCGCTTGAAAGTATAGAAGTGCCTAAACAGGGAGAGGGACGGTTGGACCTCGACTACGTGGCAAAGGGAGAGAAATCCTATCAAAAACCTAAAAGAATTCGGGGCCATGGAAGCCAAGGAGATGTCTAAGAAGCGGAAGAGGGCAACAACAAAGGAAGGAAGCGAAAGCCGGAGTCCGGCACGGAATGCTTTCTGGTACAGACAAAAACGACCAGATGGGGGAGTGCTGGCCCAATCAGAAGGGCCAAGCAGCTCCAGGTCGTACTCCGGAGGAACTCCATACTGAACCCTTATCAGAAGGAGTTCCTCCGAGGTCAGGGAACATGGAATGGCGCCCGGTGCAAAAATCGGGCGGAGCCCAGCCCCAGACGCAGGTTCGTCTACAGAGCAGGGGACCTGGGGGTTTGAGGCGGAAGAGCTCCCGGAACTGCAGGGAGCGGAAGAGCCGGACGACATTTCGGGTAGTTTTGAAGGAGGGCTCTAAAGGTCCCTAAGAAGACGGACAGGATGGGGGACGAAAGGCCACAGGAAACTAACTCGGAGGGATGCAAAAAATAATGACAGAGAAGAAGTCCCTAGGCGGTGGGAAGAAGGTTGAAGGTGTTGGAACTAACCTATATCACTCTGAGGGACCAGAGGGATGAAGACACGGACGATTTGGAAGACACCTACGGCTCGAGAAGATGCCCACTGAAACAGGGCTCTCGAAGAGAAGGCAGACACTGATAGAAATTCTGAAACGGAATAGGGCACCTAAAGGTGGGAGGATGGGTTTAAATAGACCCTGGGATCCGACGCCATAATGATCACGAATCCCCCCAAGCCAGTCGCACCCGGCACATGTCCCACTCCCCCGGCGGGCGGCTAAAAGCAGCTGATGGATCAGCAGGGCCATTATGGCACCATACCTGGGCCAGTGTACTGGCAAGAATTTCGAAGGGTCCCTTCGTATCGCCCCGATCCGAAAAGACTCCAGCACACGCACATTTAATGCCAAAATATCTGGGGGTGATAGTGCGCAGGATTCGAGGGGACGATTTCGGCTGCGCCCATCTCTCTGTACTTCCTTCGTTCGAAATTCAAACTCGGAAGTAGGGGGACTGGTGTTGGGTATAAAATACCCACAGCCGAAGTCCTCAGCAGAATCAGCTCCAAGAGGACTCCGCCTGGACTCCTACGGGAACCGGGCTCCGATCGCAACATCAACTCCAGGAGGACTCCGCCCGGACTCCTACGGGAGCTGGGCTCCACCCACAACTTCAACTCCAAGAGGACTCTGCCCGGACTCCCACGGGAGCCGGGCTCCGCCCACGACTCCAACCTCAAGGGGGACTCCGCCCGAACTCCTACGGGAGCCGGGCTTCGTCGCCAACGTCAACCGTCGGTAAGATCCGTCCGGGCTCCTACGGGAGCCAGACTCCGCACCTGACTTTAATTGCAGGAGGACTCCGCCCGAACTCCTACGGGAGCCAGGCTCCGATCGCAACATCAACTCCAGGAGGACTCCGCCCGGGCTCCTACGGGAGCCGGGCTCCGCCCACGACTTCAACTCTAGGAGGACTCCGCCCGGACTCCCATGGGAGCCGGGCTCCGCCAATGACTCCAACCTCAAGGGGGACTCTGCCCGGACTCCTACGGGAGCCGGGCTTCGTCGCCAACGTCAACTGCCGGTAAGATCCGTCCGGGCTCCTACGGGAGCCGGACTCCGCACCTGACTTTAATTGCAGGAGGACTCCGCCCGGACTCCTACGGGAACCAGGCTCCGACCGCAACATCAACCCCACGAGGTCTCCGCCCGGACTCCTATGGGAGCCGGACTCCGTCGTCGGCTCCGACCGGTGTCGAACTTCGGCTGACGGATCCGCATTCACAAGTGCGACGCCGCAACCACCACAATCCCGCTCCACTTCCTGCGGCAGATTCCGTGCAGCTCCATCACTCCCTGACAAGCCGCAGTAACGATCACAGCACTGCTCCACTTCCTGTGGCAGATTCCGTGCAGCTCCATCACTCCCTGGCAAGCCACGATAACGGCCACAACCCCGCTCCACTTCCTGAGACGGTTACCGTGCGATTCTTCCATCCACTGGCGAGTCGCGACAACGGACGCCGCTCCACTTCCCGCGGCAGGCCCCACGTGGCACACCCCGATGATAGCCACGGGTCCACCCCACTACTCTCTGCAACAAACTCCACCTGACCTTGGGCAGCCCGCTGCCAGACGGTTACAGATGTCGCTATCAGGCTACCGCCCCCTCTGCCTATAAAGGGGAAACCCCAGATACGTTATTCCATAAGCTCTCATATTTCATCTAAAAACTCTGCTAAATTCTCCGTTCGAGCACTCCATTCTTGTTGAGGCAGAGAACTGACTTGAGCGTCGGAGGGTCATGCCGGAGCAACCCCACCTCCGGTTTAGACTTCCTTTGCAGGTCCCGACGGCGATCGCGACTTCCTCGACTCCAGCTTCTCCGACACAAGCGGATTTTTGCACCAACAGATAATGTGTCAGAAGTCTACCTTTGGCACTGTAGACTAGGTCATATCAATAGGAACAGGATAAACAGGTTGGCTCAAGAAGAAATTCTTGAAGTAGGTGATTGTGAATCACTTCCAACCTATGAGTCCTGTCTTCTTGGTAAAATGACCAAATCACCTTTTACTGGAAAAGGTGAGCGAGCCAGTGAACTCTTGGGTTTGGTACATTCTGATGTATGTGGACCCATGAGCTCAAGTGCAAGAGGTGGATATTTCTACTTCATAACCTTCACAGACGACCTATCGAGGTATTGGTATGTCTATTTAATGAAGCATAAATCGGAGTCGTTTGAAATATTTAAACTATTCCGAAATGAGGTAGAAAAATAAACTGAAAAGTGTATTAAAACTCTTCGATCTGATCGAGGAGGTGAATATCTTTCCAATGATTTTCTGACATATCTTGGGGAGAATGGGATTCTCTCTCAATGGACTCCTCCTGAAACACCACAGCATAATGGTGTATCTGAAAGGAGAAATCAGACCATGTTGGACATGGTTCGATCCATGATGGGGTTTGCTGGTCTGCCGATTTCCTTCAGGGGATATGCGCTCGAATCGGCTTGTTACCTTCTAAATAGAGTTCCGAGTAAGTCTGTAACCAAAATGCCATATGAGATATGGATAGGACGTAAGCCAGTACTCTCACACCTTAGGGTTTGGGGGTGTCCGGCTTATGTTAAGCATTTAATTACAGACAAGCTAGGACCTAGGTCTGACAAGTGCAATTTTATAGGATACCCAAAAGAGACCAAAGGAATTTTATTTCTACCTTGCTGATGAGCAAAAGGTGTTTGTCAGCCTTAAGACAATCTATTTGAAAAAAAAGTTCCTTGGTGAAGGGACTGTTGCCTCTAAGGTCAAACTTGATGAAGTTCGACAGGTGAAAAACCGACACAAGTTGCTGAACCTGAATCGAATTTGATTAGATTAGATTCGGAGCCCATTGTTCAAGCACCCATAAGGCGATCTGGTAGAGTACCATGTCAACCGGACAGATACTATGGTTTCTTGGTCCGGGACGGCGATCCTATCAAACTTGATGAAAATGATGAGGATCCGATCACCTACATGGATGCAATATAGAGACCCGACTCTGAGAAATGGCTAGAGGCCATGAAATCCGAAATGGAGTCCATGAAGGTCAACGATGTGTGGACATTGGTTGACCCACCCGAAGGAGTAAAATCCATAGGGTGTTAGTGGGTCTTCAAGAGGAAGAGAGGCACAGATGGAAAGGTGGAAACCTATAAAGCCTGTCTGGTTGCCAATGGATATCGTCAATGTTATGGTACAGACTATGACGAGATATTTTCTCCTGTGGCAATGCTCAAATCCATTCGGATTATGCTTGCGATAGCTGCCCATCTAGACTATGAAATCTGGCAGATGGATGTGAAGACAACTTTTTTAAATGGAGAGCTGGATGAAGAGGTGTATATGATACAACCTGAAGGACTCACATCCACAGATGAGTCTAAGGTGTGCAGGCTACAGAGATCCATTTATGGACTTAAGCAGGCATCACGAAGTTGGAACATACATTTTGATAAGACGATCAAGACGTATGGCTTCGTTAAGAATGGAGAAGAGTCATGTATTTATAAGTGGGCTAATGGTCCAGTAGTAGTATTTCTTGTATTGTATATGGATGACATTCTCTTAATCGAGAATGATGTCCCTACATTACAGGGAATAAAGATTTGGCTGTCATCACATTTCTCCATGAAGGATCTGGGAGAAGCTTCCTACATCCTAGGGATGAGGATCTATAGGGATGGATCTAAAAGATTGCTTGGTTTATCTCAGTCCACGTACATTGATACTATGCTGAAGAGGTTCAGCATGGAGAATTCTAAGAAAGGCTATCTTCCGATAGGCCATGGAATTTCTCTCTCGAAGAGGGATTGTCTGACAACACCTCAAGAGAGAGAGCGTATGGGTAGGATTTCATATGCTTCGGTAGTGGGATCTATCATGTACGCCATGACATGTACACGATCAGATGTGGCATACTCACTAGGGGTAGTGAATAGATACCAATCTGATCTAGGAGAGAATCATTGGAAGGTTGTTAAAATCATCCTGAAGTATTTAAGAAATACTAAGGACCAGTGGCTTGTTTATGGTGAATCAGACTTGAGACTTATAGGGTTTACAGGCTCTAGTTTCCAGTCTGATCATGATGATAGCAAAAGTATGTCGGGATTTATTTTTACCCTTAATGGTGGGGCTATCTGCTGAAAAAGTTCCAAGCAGCACATAGTGGCTGATTCAGTTTGCGAGACGGAGTATGTCGCTGCATCAGATGCTGCCAAAGAAGCGGTGTGGCTGGAAAAATTCATCATCGAGCTCGGAGTAGCACCCTCCCTTGTTGGTCTAGTTCTGCTCTACTGTGATAGCTTTGGAACCATTGCTCAGGCGAAGGAACCAAAGGCACACCAGCGGATGAAGCATATTCTGTGCCGCTACCTTCTCATCCGAGAAATTATGGATCGAGGTGACGTCGATCTTTAGAAGATCGACGGGAAGGAGAACCTGGCTGACCCATTCACTAAAGCCATTGCGGTGAAGGAGTTCGACAACTACAAGTCGAAGATGGGTATCAGATACTGCACCGATTGGCTTTTGGCCAAGTGGGTGATTGTTGAGAATAGTGTCCCAAAGCTAATCATCAGTCTGTTGATGGTTGTGCTTATTTTATATTTGTACATGAATTATGAATTAATAAAAATTATTTTGGCTTTTTTCGTCACAAAATATTTCATCTTCTAATGAGCTCCTATGTTGTGGTGAAGTTCTTAGGACTATTTAGACTCGACAAAGGAGGATTTGTCGTTTAGTCCTTAAATCTATTCACAACCAAATGATATGTTGTTACCAAGGATGACAACGTTTATCAAACATAAGTCGTTGTGTGCCATATAGGTTGGTTGTCCTCTTAACCAATGAGTGTGGAGGCACTGGTATGGCATACAGGTGAGATGTAAGGGTATATCTACACTGAACGTGATCGACTCCGGAGCTATTTCTGCTGTCAAGATTTGCTTCGATTGAATATGGGTATAAATATCCCTCCGACCTGAGACCGCCACGGTGACTTACAAGCAACTCACTGCACTTTGGCACTGGACTACCTGAATTTTTAATTCAGTGACGGAAGGCTGCTGGGTGTCATCAAGTACTTGACTTATCGGTGCGTGTATCAAGATGGAATTGATCACTTCAGTTTAGGAGCTATGTACAGTCGTGTTTTAATTTAGCAAAATCTTGGCCAGGGTAGTCCTTGTGAGGAGTCACAGGACTGTTTGAGTTGAGCACGATTCGGATGATCTGATCAGGGTTGACAGTTTAACCCGGTGTCATCCTAAACACAGAGGTCAAAAGGATGAATTATACAATAACCATATTCACAAAGGTTCTGAGTGTTGCGATTGCGACCATTCGACCTATCCGATCATCGGGTACCATTGCTAGATGGTCACTTCGATTAGTACAGGAATTGGTTCCTGTGCTACCAGCTTAGGTTTGAACCTGCGGGGTCACACACATTAGAGGTTCTTATCTGATCTGATGGCTGATGTAAAATCCGACATGTTTGAGACTCAGTGATCAAGAATCAGGATTCTCTGATCACGAGTTCCATACATTATGGATACCGAGGTCAAGAGTCCCACTGGTTGGGATTTTTCGATCAGGGTTACATATCGATGAATTCTGATGCCCGATTACCCATCAGATTTGGACTCAATATTTATGAGAGATTTAATTAGTGATTTGATCACTAATTAACTCAATTTGATTGAGTAATTATTTTTGGATCAAGTCCAATTGAATTGGATTCAGTTGGGTTTGACCCGATTAGGTTAAGAGTTGACCTAATCGTCGAGATGGTTTGGTCCCTGATTTGATCAGAGGTTGGGCTTAGTCAATTTCTGATTTGATTAGGATTTTATTGAGCCTAATTAAGTCTAATTAAGTTGGGTTTAAATTAGTCTAATTGGACCTAACTTATTTGGTTCAATTAGGTTGGTTTAAATAATTAAACCACCTTGACCCAATCTCCATGCGCCACCTCACTTCCATTGCACCCATTTGGATTCATGAGAAGAAATGTCTCATGAATTTTTTCCTCATGCCAAGCCCTCTCCATGCCCCACTTTAATGTGCCAATTGGATGGATAAGGATGATTGGTTGGCCATTCAAATTCAAAATAAAGTTTGAATTTGAATGGGCAATCAATCTTTGCACCTTATCCCTTTTTTTTTCGTCCTATTTATTACATGAGAAAAGGTTTCTCATGAAATCACTCCATGCATAATTTAAGCCATGCCTCATGCCTTTAGTGGATAAGGGATGAGTTGGTGTCTATTTGAATTCAAAATTTGATTTGAATTCAAATGTGCAATTACTCATCTTTATCCTTTCTTTTGGATAAGATGTTTGACGTTGTTATAAAAGAGGAGAAGAGTGAGGCATGAAAGAAGAAGTTTTTTGGAGAAAAATTCTGGGGCATGAGAAGTCTTGTGTGTGAGAAGAATGTTCATATCCTTCCAAGAGAAAAAGAAAGAAAAGAAAGAAAAGTGGGTGCAAGATTTTCAATGAGTTCCCTAGAGTTTTAGCCTGGGGTTCGGGAAGTGAGAAAGTGAGCAACGAGTGTCGTGAGCCCACAAAATCTTAGAAAGATCTTCAACATCTTCTCAAGCACGTCTGTTGATGATCTGGAGCATCTGAAGAATCGACAGACATCGATCGAAGGAGTTCGATCAGCATCCACCGTCAAAAGGGCTCTACAACGAGCTAGCACTCGTGAGGAGTCGATCAGACCGAGAGCTTTGTGTGGATGATCCACAGAGGTCAGACATATTGTGTGGCTATATCATGACAATCAGACTCTTCTGACGGTGATCAGATTGCGGCGATCTACTACCCGCACAAAGGTATTGTGTTCTGAACACATTATAGTAAAGTGTTTACTGTTCGAATTTGAATTTCAAATTTAAATGAATGCATACTATATATCATATTTAGATCCTAGTGTAGGATAAATTTATGTTAATTAATTAGATTAATTAATATCTTTTCACTGTAAAATCATAATTTTAAAAAAATTTTAAAATTATCATTTTACCCCTGCACTGAATTTTCTCCACAGGGAGGACATGGGGAAGTGGAGAGGATTCTCATTTTGGCTGGGTATTGAGTAGAAACTCTTAAACCCTAGGCGCAGACAGAGATTTTATAGACCCTGTATGCTGCGCAGTGCCACATCATTCGATCAATCAAAAAATTCTATTTAATCTAGAAAAATTCTGATTGGTAGAGTGATATTATCTGATCATATCAGATAAGAACCCCACCTTATCTCCAAAAGTTGGCACCAACATTGGATAAGCACAAAGAGAGTTGGCGCCAAGGAGTCCAATCTTATCAAGTATCTCCAATCCTTATCCACTTGGGGCGCCTACTTAATCCAATTGGGCTCACGCCATAATCTAATTATGGCACCTAATTTGATGTGGTTTGGCATGTGGACACTCCACAATAATCCTTCAATGAGCTCTTGCCAAGTGGCCTTCAGTTTAAGACCCATATGTCAATATTTGACAGATGTCCTAAAATAAAAATGGCAGGTGTCAGGAATTAGCAGGTGTTGTCTTAAATTCATCTCATGAATTAAGACAAACCTTTTCTGAGCTGGACAAGCTTCATTTAGACTAAGAAAAATCTTTTCAAGGTTCTTTGGATGAGTCAAATCATATTTGGCTCAGTCGAGATAGAAAAGATTACATGAGGAGAAAGTTAGGCTCAATCGTATGCTAGCACGATTTTTTTGAACCTAATTGGATCTTATCCAAATCAATTGGGTTAGCCCAATTGATGACATCTAGACCCTAACCCTTGTTTGTGTGACCCAGTTAGGTTTAATTCCGTATGGTAATGAGACATGTCATGATCTCATCATCGACATCATCGAAACTCCTTTCGATGGATCAGAACTCTTCTGATTCAGACAATTAGAATGATCGATCATCAAGATCATTCTAATTACTCTCAAAATTCATCAGTGATGCCTAGCAGTATATGGTGGCAACCCATCAGAACTGAAGATGAACCTCTTGGTGCAGCTACCTGTGTGATTGAGTTTCTCTATCATGAGTTCCGACTGAATTAGGATTAAGGTGAACTCGTCAAACCCAACATCAGTCATATGAACCAATCGATCGATCCGAGTTTGATGTGAAACCCCAATGGAAAATTTTTTTCCATTATTTCACTCTGCCATGGCCATGGGCTTAAGGACTTGATCTTTCGATCACCATAGGACTACTCCTCTCATCTATCGAAGTTGATAGATCCCATCTTGGTACGATCTGGTTCCTACAATGAATATGCTATAGCCAACATACACCTCAAGGTTCCGAATGGCTAGGAGATCGAGTTATGGTGTAGTCAATGAAGTAAATTTTAGTGTAGGGGTAAAACGATAATTTTCAAAATTTTTTCAAAATTATTATTTTACAGTAAAAATTATTAATTTATCTAATTAATTAACATGTATAAACCCTACACAAGGATCTAAATATGATATATATAGCATGCATTTAAATTTGAAATTCAAACTTCTATAGTAAATATTTTACTGTTATGTGTTTAGAACATATTACCTTTGTACGGATAGTCGATCGCCGCAAACTAATCACCGTCGGGAGGGTCTAATCATCACAATGTAGCCACACAGTGTGTCTGACCTCTGCGGATCGTCCACACGAAGCTTTCGATCTGATCGGCTCCTCACGAATGCTAGTTCGTGGCAGAATTTTTTGACGGCCGATGTTGATCGAACTCCTTTGATCTTGATCTGTTGACTCCTCGGATGCTTTGGATCATCAGTAGATGTACTTGAGAGGTTGATGAAGCTCTTTCTAAAATTTGATGGGCTCACGATACTCGTAGCTCACTTTCTCACTCCCCGAACCCTAGGCAGAAACCCTAGGGTACTCTCAGAAAAGCGTGCGCCTCTTTCTGTTTCTTTTCTTTTCTCTTCTTTTCCTTTCTTTTCTCACGCATGAGACTTTTCTCAGACCCCCTTTTTTTTTTAGGATTAGATTAGCACACATTCTATCTTCTCTTCCTTTTAAAAAGAGTGCAAAACGTGTCTTTGCAGCATTTTCTCCACGTGAGAGGATAAAGATAAGTGGTTGCTCATTTGAATTCAAATCAAATTTGAATTCAAATGCCAACCAACTCATATTTATCCACTCATGGCATGAGAATAGAGGGGCATGGGCTACTTTATGCGTGGATAATTTTTCATGAGAAATCTTTTCTCATGTGGAAGAAGTGGGGCACCAAAATAAAGGGGTGGCGCATGGAGAAAAGGTTAAAGTGGTTTCAACCTAATTGAGCCAACCTAATCAAAATAGGTTAGGCACAATTAGACTAAGTTAAACCCAACTAAATTAGATTTAATTAGGCTCAATAAAATCTTAATCAAATCAAAATTGACTAAGCTCAACCCCTGATCAAATCAGGGATCAAACCACTTCGGTGATTAGGTCAACTCTTAACCTAATCGGGTCAAACCCAACTGAATCCAATTCAATTGGACTTGATCCAAAAATAATTACTTAATCAAATTGAGTTAATTAGTGATCAAATCACTAATTAAACCTCTCATAAATATTGAGTCCAAATTCGATGGATAATCGGGCATCGAGTCCATCGAAATGAAACCCTGATCAAAAAGTCCCAAACTAGTGGGACTCTTGACCCCGGTACCCAAAATGTGTGGAACTCATGATTAGAGAATCCTGATTCTCGATCACAGAGTTTCAGACATGTAGGACTCATAGTCCATGAGCATTAGGACTCTTCATCAGCCATCAGATTAGATAGGTACCTCTAATGTGTGCGACCCCACAGGTTCGAACCTAAACCGGTAGCACAGGAACCAATTCCTGTACTAATCAAAGTGACCATCTAGAAATGGTACCCAATATCCGGATAGGTCGAAAAGTCACAATCGCAACACTCAGAACCTACGTGAATATGGTTACTATATAATTCATCCCTTTTGACCCCTGTGTTTAGGACGACTCAGGGTTAAACTGTCAACCCTGATTAGATCATCCGAATCGTGGTCAATTCAAACAGTCCTGTGACTCCTCACTAGGACTACCCTAGCCAAGATTTTGCTAAATTGAAACACGACTGTACACAGCTCCTGAATAGGAGTGGTCAATCCCATCTTGACACACGTACTGACAAGTCAAGTACTTGACTACACCCAGTAGCCTTCCGTCATTGAATTAGAAATTCAGGTAGTCCAGTGCCTAAGTGTAGTGAGTTGCTTGCAAGTCACCGTGGCGGTCTCAGGTCAGAGGGATATTTATACCCATATCCCATCGGAGCAAATTTTGACAGCAGAAATAGCTCCAGAGTCGGTCACGTTCAGTGCAGATGTACCCTTACATCTCACTTGTATACCATACCAGTGTCTTCACACTCCTTGGTTAAGAGGACAACCAACCCTTATGGCAGACAATGACCTATGCTTGATAAACATTGTCATCCTTGGTAACAACGTATCATTTGGTCGCAAACAGGTTTAAGGACTAAACGACAAATTTCCTTTGTCGAGTCTAAATAGTCCTAAGGACTTCACCACAACACAGGAGTTCATTAGAAGATGAAACATTTTGTGATGAAAAATATCAAAATAATTTTATTTATTTATAATTATATACTAATACAAAAAGAGTACAACCGTCGACAGGCTAATGATTTACTTTAGGACACTATTTCCAACAATCTCTCACTTGGCCTAAAGCCAATCGGTGCAGTATCTAATACCCATCTTCGACTTGAAGTCGTCAAACTCCTTCACCGCAATGGCTTTAGTGAATGGGTCGACTAGGTTCTCCTTTCGATCGATCTTTTGAAGGTCGACGTCACCTCAATCCATGATTTCTCGGATGAGATGGTAGCGGCGCAGAATATGCTTTGTCTGCTGGTGTGCCTTCGGTTCCTTCGCCTGAGCAATGGCTCCAGAGCTGTCACAGTAGAGCAGAACTGGACCAACAAGGGAGGGTGCTACTCCGAGCTCGGTGATGAATTTCCTCAGCCACACCACTTCTTTGGCAGCATCTGATGCAGTGACATACTCTGCCTCACAAACTGAATCAGCCACTGTGTACTACTTGGAACTCTTCCAGCAGACAGCTCCACCATTAAGGGTAAAAAAAATTTCGACACACTCTTGCTATCACCGTGATCAGACTGGAAATAGAGTCGTAAATCCTATAAGTCTCAAGTCCGATTCACCATAAACAAGCCACTGGTCCTTAGTATTTCTCAAATACTTCAGAATGATTGTAACAACCTTCCAGTGATTCTCCCCCAGATTAGATTGGTATCTACTCACTACCCCTAGTGAGTATGCCACATCTGGTCGTGTACATGTCATGGCGTACATGATAGATCCCACTACGAAGCATATGGAATCTACCCATACGCTCTCTCTCTTAAGATATTGTCGGACAATCCCTCTTCGAGAGAGAAATTCCATGGCCTATCGGTAGAAAGCCTTTTTAGAATTCTCCATGCCGAAGCTCTTCAGCATAGTATCAATGTACGTGGACTGGATAAGTCAAGCAACCTTTTAGATCTATTCCTATAGATCCTCATCCCTAGGATGTAGGAAGCTTCTCCCAGATCTTCATGGAGAACTGTGACGATAGCCAAATCTTTATTCCCTGTAATGTAGGGATATCATTCTCGATTAAGAGAATGTCATCCACATACAATACAAGAAATACTACTACTGGACCATTAGCCCACTTATAAATACAGGGCTCTTCTCTATTCTTAACGAAGCTATACGTCTTGATCATCCTATTAAAATGTATGTTCCAATTTCGGGATGCCTACTTAAGTCCATAAATGGACCTCTGTAGCCTGCACACCTTAGACTCATTTGTGGATGTGAACCCATCAGGTTGTATCATATACACCTCTTCATCCAGCACTCCATTTAGGAAAGCTATTTTCACATCCAACTGTCAGATTTTATAGTCTTGATGGGTAGCTATCGCAAGCATAATTCGAATGGATTTGAGCATTGCCACAGGAGAAAATGTCTCGTCATAGTCTATACCATAACATTGACGATATCCCTTGGCAACCAGATGGGCTTTATAGGTCTCCACCTTTCCATCTGTGCCTCTCTTTCTCTTGAAGACCCACTTACACCCTATGGGTTTTACTCCTTCGGATGGGTCAACCAATATCCACATATCGTTGACCTTCATGGACTCCATTTCAGATTTCATGGCCTCTAGCCATTTCTCAAAGTCAGGTCTCTGCATTGCATCCATATAGGTGATCAGATCCTCATCATTTTCATCAAGTTCGATAGGATCGCCGTCTCGGACCATGAAACCATAATATCTGTTCGGTTGACGTGGTACTCTACCAGACCGCCTTAAGGGTGCAGGAACAATGGGCTCTGGATCTGATCTAACCAAATCCGGTTTAGGTTCAACAACTTGTGTCGTTTTTCCACCTGTCGAACTTCCTCAAGTTCGACCTTAGAGGCAACAGTCCCTTCACCAAAGAACTTCTTTTCCAAAAAGATTGCCTTAAGGTTGACAAACACTTTTGCTCATCAGCTAGGTAGAAATAATACCCTTTGATCTCTTTTGAGTATCCTATAAAATAACACTTGTCAGACCTAGGTCCAAGCTTGTCCATAATTAAACGTTTAACATAAGCCGAACACCCCCAAACCCTAAGGTGCAAAAGTACTGGCTTACGCCCTATCCATATCTCATATGGCATTTTGGTTACAGACTTACTCGGAACCCTATTTAGAAGATAACAAGCTGATTCGAGCGCACATCCCCAGAGGGATATCGGCAGACCAGCAAACCCCATCATGGATCGAACCATATCCAACAAGGTCCGATTCCTCCTTTCAAACACACCATTATGCTGTGATGTTTCAGGAGGAGTCCACTGAGAGAGAATCCCATTCTCCCCTAGATATGTCAGAAACTCATTGGAAAGGTATTCACCTCCTCGATCAGATCAAAAAGTTTTAATACACTTTCCAGTTTGTTTTCTACCTTATTTTGGAATAGTTTGAACATTTCAAATGACTCCGACTTATGCTTCATTAGGTAGACATACCCATACCTCGATAGGTCATCTGTGAAGGTTATGAAGTAGAAATATCCACCTCTTGCACTTGAGCTCATGGGTTCACATACATCAGAATGTATCAGACCCAAGAGTTCACTGGCTCACTCACCTTTTCCAGTAAAAGGTGATTTGGTCATCTTCTCAAGAAAACAGAACTCACAGGTTGGAAGTGATTCACAATCACCAACTTCAAAAATTCCTTCTTGAGGCAACCTATTTATCTGGTTCTTATTAATATGACCTAGCCTACAGTGCCAAAGGTAGACTTCTGACACATTATCTATTCTAGGGCATTTACCGAAGGTTTGAACGACATTAACAGGCTGTGATAGTAAGTAAATTTCATTATTTAGTTGTCCAACAAACATTGTAACACCATTCAAAATGATATTGTAAATAAATTTTTTTATTAAAAATTCATAACTGTACATGGCCAAAAGGCCTACAGAAATAATATTTAATAAAAAACTTGGACAATAGTGATATTCACTCAGAATTATATTATGAGAATTGATTACAAGGTTCATGATTCCTAAAGCTAGAACTGAAACTTTGCTTCCATCTCCAACGTTCAAGAACCTCTCGCCTTCATCAAATCTCCTACTGACCTGCAGACCCTGCATCGAATTACAGATATGATAAGGATTTCTAGTATCCAATACCCAGGTAGTAGTATCACAAATAGAAAAGTTGCAAGGTGTTATCATATAATTACCTTGCTTCTTCTTTGACCTATTCGGGTCCAGGGAGGCAATGTATAGAAGACAGTTCCTCTTCCAGTGCCCCTGCTTCTTGCAAAAGAATCACTCCACCTAGCTCTGGTCGAGCTTGCGCTTCTTGGTCTGACCCTGTGCAGACGTCCCAGCATGCGGCTGTACCTTCTTATTCTTCTTCTTCTTGTTCTTCTTCCCTTTCTCAAAGGGTCGACGATCAGAAGAAGACCCTCCCACAACATTCACCAACTCCTTATGGAGCTGGTGATCTTTCTCAAAGTTTTACAGCAACCCCAA
This sequence comes from Elaeis guineensis, assembly GCF_000442705.2. Classification (NCBI taxonomy): domain Eukaryota; kingdom Viridiplantae; phylum Streptophyta; class Magnoliopsida; order Arecales; family Arecaceae; genus Elaeis; species Elaeis guineensis. Next base: position 100,329,573 of record NC_026000.2, read on the forward strand.
CAAGTCGTGGTAGTTCACTGTAGGCTTTGTCATCCGAAAATGAGTAAGGAAGGGGAGGAAGGACTTGGGCAAAGAATTAAGGATCGCATCCTTAGCGAGCTGCTCGTACAAGGGAAAGCCTATTTTACTTAGGTGCTCAATCATTTTGATCATATACAGTACATGATTAGTGACTGAGGCCCCATCCCTCATCCAAGCATGGAAAATGATACAACTAGTTTTGTACCTTTCAACATCGTCAGGCGTGCCAAAGGAGTCATTCAACATTTGAAGCATCTCCTGTGGCTGGGCGTTCTCGAGCCTACGGCTGAACTCATCATTCATTGCCGCCAGCATTATGCACCGAACGGTGGTGCGATCGTTAAGCCACTTCTGGTAAGTATCTCAGACCACCCCTCTAGCATTTGGGGCTGGCTCCTCAGGTGCCAGATCCATTACTACATAAAGAATCCACTCATGCTCAAGGACGATTTTTAATTTTCGATACCAGCTATCGAAATTAGGTCCCATGAGCTTGTCATTATCTAATAATGACCGGAGTGACAGGATAGTGGCCATAGCTGCATAAAGAAAAATCAAACCTTTATTAGTATATAAATTATTAATACTAAAGATTTGGACTTTAGTCTAAAGTTTCTCTCAGTATTTTAATGAACTGGTAGCCTCAACCTCCAATTCTAGAAATTACTTTAATTCCTTAGTGGGTACTAGAATCCACACAGACCACACACGAGCCCAACTTTGGTTGGTCAACCCATGTGCATCTATGGGTAGGTTCATAACCAGTTATTTCTCTAAACAACTTTTAGTAATTAATTTTGCCCCAGAATCTAATCAGTAGGCTTTGGCCTCTACTGAAAAGATCTGGTTAGGTCCAACCATTAACATGACTTGATTTGGTGAATCTGACCAATAAATGATCAGGCCTGACTTTGGCCGGCCAATCTGACCACTATCAGAAAGACTCAACCAAATGATCATATTATGAATGATAATTCCATTAGTCAATAAGCACCAGACCTTTGGGCCTCCAATGATTATTAAACTAATGGACTCATTATTACTCAATGGGAGGCTATGACTTAGTTATCACTATAACTTAATCATTTTTAGGGACCTAATAATTTTTGAGGATTTTATTAAAGGATAGAAGAGAAGAAATTAACCAGCCAATTTCAGTCCTCCCACTGACTTCACCAAGTCAGATTAAAAAAGAATTTAATTAAAGCCGGCATTAGGAGCACCTAAATCAGTCACACTGATTTACCTAATGACATGGGTGAGTCCTAATCACCAAGTGATCTAATCAAAACCTAACTCACCAGGTTGGCCAGGTAAGTGAGATCAGTGATGAGGATATGCCATTAACTCGTCAGAGATCGAATCAATGCGAGTAGCTCCCACTTAAAAACCACTAGTCAGACTGCCGAACTTACCTTAGACACCAATCGATTCATTAGTTTTAATTTGATCAACTTAGTAAATAGGGTTCCACCGTGTAGCCTTGAATTAAGTCTATCTTGGTCTAGTTAAAGACATGGACCCATTCAACTACAACTATTGGAGTTGAGTCTAGAGTGTCCTTGACCTAATCTAATTCAACTTTTGATTAGATTTGACCAATTACTCTAATTTAATCTATTTCTTTAAGCTAACCTTAGGTCTAACCCAATTATGGACCTAATCCATCTAACCCATTGACCTACAAGTTTATGCAATTATTTTAGGTCTTAATTCACAATTCTAAACCAACTAGACAACACTTAATTCTTTTAATTAAGTATTTGGACTGATGGATCAGGGTTTGGCATTTCAAAAATAATTTTCAAATTTGAAAGATTTTATTTTTTGTTCACCAAATATGTTGACTCATTTCACAAACGGATTAGCACATTTCATAAACAGCAATCCTATTGCTAATTACATAACAGAAAATGACTCAATCAAAATAAATCATGAATATTCCTTTAGATCTAATCTAACACATTCATGATAAATTTTATAATTGAACCTTTACAATTAAGTCCTTTCGCTGCTTCGTCTGCATGGGATATAATCACAGCGGCACCCCTACCGCCATAGGAGAATCCCATCGAATGGGAGGAGAGGGCCTTTAAACCCTACTTTTCTCCTATGATCGGATGACCATGGCAACCAACCCAATTAGACTACTTGCTACTTGAATCAAGTATATCTAAATATACTAATTTCAAAATTTAAATTTTAAATTTTAAATTTTTGAATTTTAAATTTCAAACAAATTTTAAATTTTTGAATTTTAAATTTTCAAATTTAAATTTTGAATTTCAAATTTAAAATTTCAAATAAATTTCAAATTTTAAATTTTAAATTTCAAACTTTTGAATTTTGAATTTCAATTTCAAATTTCAAAACTCAAATTTCAAATTTTGAATTTCAAATTTTTGAATTTTGAATTTCGAACAAATTTTAAAATTTAAATTTTGAATTTCAAATTTTAAATTTAAACTTTTAGATTACTACTTAATCTACACATGCAAATGTATATCATATTTTAAAACCTGCTCTCATACCATTTGAAGTCAATTTTAATGCAGGGGTAAAACGATAATTTTAAAACTTTTTTAAAATTACTATTTTACATCAAAAATTATTAATTAATCTAATTAATTAACATGTATAAATCCTACATAAGGATCTAAATATGATATATATATATAGCATGTATTTAAATTTAAAATTCAAACTTCTATAGTAAATATTTTACTGTTATGTGTTCAGAACAATTACCTTTGTACGGGTAGTCGATCGCCACAATCTAATCACCGTCGGGAGGGTCTGATCATCGCAACACAGCCACATACTGTGTCTAGCCTCTACGGATCATCCACATGAAGCTTTCGATCTGATCGGCTCCTCACAAATGCTAGTTCGTGGCAGAACCTTTTTGACAGTCGATGTTGATCGAACTCCTTCGATCTTGATCTGTCGACTCTTTGGATGCTCTGGATCATCAGCAAATGCACCTGAGAGGTTGATGAAGCTCTACCTAAAATTTGGTGGGCTGACGACACTCATAGCTCACTTTCTCACTTCCCGAACCCTAGGCAAAAACCCTAGGGTACTCTCAAAAAAGCCTGCACCTCTTTCTATTTCTTTTTTTTCTCTTCTTTTCCTTTCTTTTCTTATGCACGAGACTTTTCTCACACCCCCTTTTTTTTTAGGATTAGATTAGCACATGCCCTATCTTCTCTTCCTTTTAAAAAGAGTACAAAATGCATCTTTGCAGCATTTTCTCCACGTGAGAGGATAAAGATAAGTGGTTGCTCATTTGAATTTAAATCGAATTTGAATTCAAATGCCAACCAACTCATGTTTATCCACTCATGGTGTGAGAAGAGAAGGGCATGGGCTACTTTGTGCGTGGATAATTTTTCATGAGAAACCTTTTCTCGTGTGGAAGAAGTGGCGCACAAAATAAAGGGGTGGCGCATGGAGAAAAGGTTAAAGTGGTTTCAACCTAATTGAGCCAACCTAATCAAAATAGGTTAGGCACAATTAGACTAAGTTAAACTCAACTAAATTAGGCTTAATTAGGCTCAATAAAATTTCAATCAAATCAAAAATTGACTAGTCCAACCCCTGATCAAATCAGGGACCAAAGCACTTCGGTGATTAGGTCAACTCTTAACCTAATCGGGTCAAACCCAATTGAATCCAATTCAATTGACTTGATCCAAAAAAAATTACTCAATCAAATTGAGTTAATTAGTGATCAAATCACTAATTAAATCTCTCATAAATACTGAGTCCAAATCGATGGGCAATCGAGCATCAAAGTCCATCGAAATGAAACCCTGATCAAAAAGTCTCAAACTAGTGGGACTCTTGACCCCGATACCCAAAATGTGTGGAACTCGTGATTAGAGAATCCTGATTCTCAATCACAGAGTTCCAGACACGTAGGACTCATAGTCTATGAGCATTAGGACTCTTCATCAACCATCAGATCAGATAGAAACCTCTAATGTGTGTGAACCCGCAGGTTCGAACCTAAGCCGATAGCACAAGAACCAATTTCTGTACTAATCGAAGTGACCATCTAGCAATGGTACCCAATATTCGGATAGATTGAAAAGTCACAATCGTAACACTCAGAACCTTCGTGAATATGGTTACCGTATAATTCATCCCTTTTGACCCCTATATTTAGGATGATTCAGGGTTAAACTGTCAACCCTGATTAGATCATCCGAATTGTGCTCAATTCAAACAGTCCTGTGACTCCTCACTAGGACTACCCTGACCAAGATTTTGCTAAATTAAAATATGACTGTACACAGCTCCTGAATAGGAGTGGTCAATCCCATCTTGACACACGTACCGACAAGTCAAGTACTTGACTACACCCAGCAGCCTTCCGTCACTGAATTAGAAATTCGGGTAGTCCAGTGCCTAAGTGCAGTGAGTTGCTTGCAAGTCACCGTGGTGGTCTCAGGTCGAAGGGACATTTATACCCATATCCCATCGGAGCAAATCTTGATAGCAAAAATTGCTCTGGAGTCGGTCACGTTCAGTGCAGATGTACCCTTACATCTCACCTGTATGCCATACCAGTATCTCCACACTCCTTGGTTAAGAGGACAACCAACCCATATGGCAGACAACGACCAATGCTTGATAAACGTTGTCATCCTTGGTAACAACATATCATTTGGTCGTGAATAGGTTTAAGGACTAAACGATAAATCCTCCTTTGTCGAGTCTAAATAGTCCTAAGGACATCACCACAACATAGGAATTCATTAGAAGATGAAATATTTTGTGATGAAAAATACCAAAATAATTTTTATTTGTTTATAATTCATATACTAATACAAAAAAGAGCACAACTGTCAACAGGCTGACGATTGGCTTTGGGACACTATTCCTAACAGTCAAACTATAACACACTCATGGTGAACTATTGATGCACCTTAGGTCAAAGAACTAGACACACAACTGCAGCATCGAGCTAGTCATCGACGAGAAGGTAGACTTCCTTATGACTGCTCGAGGTGGTCATGCTCAGTACTCTCATTCTTAAAGAATACCTGTACTCTCGCTCCGGTGTCTCCACACCGTAGACTCAAGACACATCTATCCTAAGAAAGCAATCGTACACCAACCTTTCGGATTGATCACCATCCTCGTGATGATCCTATGGTCAGGAGCTGTTTATGAGTTAGTTATGTAAATTCATGCCTAAAATTTTCAGCTCTTGAAAATATGAATTGACATTCCTACTAACTCAAAAGATGTATCACAGACACAATATACACAATGTGATAGAAGAATAACCCATTTATTGATTTATAATCAAAATTATAAATTTGCCCTTAGATTTGTATAGGAATATGTCAGCCAATCTGGCATCTAGGGCACACATCTAACAAACTCTCACTTGACCTAATACCAATTGGCTATATATCTAAGTCCCATCTTCTCAAGTTGGGCTTCGATCTTTTGCTGGCCTAATGGCTTTGTCAGTGGGTCTGCCACATTATCTGTGGAGTCGACTCTCTTGACCTCGACATAACCCTTTTTGAGATAATCATGGATCAAATGGAATTGCCGCTCGATGTACTTGGACTTCTGGTGAGACCTTGGCTCCTTAGCTAAGGCTATGGCACCATTATTGTCATAGTAAAGAGGAATGACATCTGATGATATCACTCTAAGCTCCGCGGTAAACTTTTTATACCAGAATGCCTCCTTCACAGCTTTTGATGCAGTAATGTACTTTGTCTCCATGGTGGAATCAACAATCACCATCTGCTTGAAACTCTTCCAGCTGATGCACCACCATTACAAATGAATAGACTCCCAGATGTCGACTTTCGATCATCTATTTCATACATAAAGTCTGAGTCTATATATCCCTGAATCTGGAGTTCTCCATTCTCAAAGACTAGAAACATATCCTGAGTCCTTCTCAAGTACTTAAGGATATATTTCACAGAAGTCCAGTGCTCTTTGTTTGGATTCGATTGATATCTGCTTGTGACACTCACAGCATGGGCTATATCAGGTCGTGTACATAGCATGGCATACATGAGGCTCCCTATTGTCGAAGCATAAGGGATCTTTCTCATGCATTCAATCTCCTCAGATGTGCTAGGGCACATCTTCTTGGAGAGATGAATGCCATGTCTAAAAGGTACTAAACCTCTTTTGGAGTTTTCCATGCTAAACCTTTTTAGCACCTCCTCTATGTACATCTTCTGTGAAAGTCCGAGCATCCTATTTGGTCTATCTCTATAGACCTTAATACCCAGTATAAAGGATGCCTCTCCTAGATCTTTCATAGAAAACTCCTTAGACAACCATACTTTGACTGAGGTCAACATGAAAATGTCATTCCCAATTAGGAGGATGTCATCTACGTACAATACGAGGAAGACAACTGCGCTCCCACTGACCTTTTTGAACACACATGGTTCCTCCTTGTTCTTGATGAAACCAAACATTTTGATCACATCATTGAAATGAGTATTCCAACTCCGAGATGCTTGCTTAAGTCCATAAATGAACCTTTGCAGCTTGCATACCTTGTGATCATCATCACTGGATGTGAAACCAAGTGGCTGTTCCATATAGATATCTTCCTTAAGATGTCCATTTAAGAACACCATTTTCACGTCCATCTGTCATATTTCATAATTGAAATATACTGCAACAGCAAGCAATATGCGGATGGATTTTAGCATGGCTACAGGCGAGAAGGTATCCTGATTGTCAATGCCTTCACGCTGACTATAACCTTTCGCTATGAGCCTAGCCTTGAATGTCTCTACATTCCCATCTGCACCTATCTTTCTCTTGAAGATCCATTAACACCCAATAGGTACAATACCTTCAGGTGGATCTACCAAGGTCCAAACTTGGTTTGAGTGCATCGAGTCAATTTTTGATCTCATTGCCTCTAACCATTTCTCGGAGTCGATATCTGATATCGCCTCGTCATAGGTCTTGGGATCATCACAATGAACCTTATTTTTTGTGAGAAATATTTTCTGTACATCTTCTTGTATAGTACCTAAGGACCTTTCAGGAGGATGAAAAATCCTAATCGATTTACGAGGTGGAAGAGGTTGTGCTAAGACTGGTTCTGATTGATTTGGTTCCTCAGATTCTTTAGCTCGTTGTTTTTGGAAGATATTCTCCTTGAGCTTAATTATTCTCCCGATGCCACCATCTTGAATAAACTATTTTTCAAGAAAAATAGTATTTCAACTCACAATCACATTGTGGTCTTCCAAAATATAAAAATAGTATCCTAATGACTCTTTAGGATATCCTATGAACTGAGTTCTAAAAAACCTGAACTCTAACTTATCCATCTGCTGTCTCTTGACATGAGCCGGATAACCCCAAATTCTGAGATGATTCAGAATTGGCTTCTTACCATGCCATATCTTATACGATATGGTAGGAACGATTTAGAGAAAATCCTATTCAATACATATATTACTGTCATGAGACAATGTCCCCAAAAAAATTTAGGGAGGTCTGTGAAGCTCATCATGGAACGGACCATATTTAATAGGGTCCGATTTCTCTGTTCTGAAATCTCATTGAGTTGAGGCATTCCAGATGGAGTCCATTGAGAGATTATACCATTGTCCTTAAGATAGTCTAGGAACATTCGACTAAGGTATTCACCTCCTCGATCAGATCGAAGAACCTTAATAGGCTTTTCTGTTTGTTTTTCTACTTCATGTCTGAATTTTTTGAACCTTTCAAAGGCTTCAGACTTGTATTTCATTAAAAATACATATCCGTACCTAGACATATCATCGATAAAGGTAATGAAGTAGATGTAGTTTCCTCTAGCCAGCACATCAAATGGGCCGCACACATCCGTATGTACTAGGACAAGTAGGTCTGTGGCCCTTTCCCTATGTCCCACAAAAGAAAGCTTGGTCATTTTGCCTTGAAGGCATGATTCACAAACTAGATATGACTCGAAAGTCAACAGACTCAATAGCCCAGATTTCTCCAATTTGTTAACCCTGTCTTCTGCTATAAGACCTAGCCTTAGGTGCCAGAGATGCCTATTATTTAGACTATCTCTAGGCCTTTTAATTCCTATGGCATTCACATTTTGTTGATATTAAATACAGATACATCAACATGTAACTGATAGAGATCGTTAATGATAAAATCATTTGCAACTTTATTATTTTCATAAAAAATATTACAATGGTCCTTATGAAAGCTAATCACATAGCCTTCTTGTGCTAAATATGAAACAGAAATCAAATTCATACTTGCTGCAGGAACATAATAACAGTCTCTAAGAAATAAATCTAATCCTAACAATAATCGCAGAGGATAGGTTCTCACGGCCACAGCATCAACTCTTGCTCCATTTTTGATGCATAGGATCATCTCCCCATCCCTTAGCCTCCTGCTCTCCTCAAGATCCTACATAGAAGTGCACAAATGAGCACTAGAACCAGAGTCAGGCACCCAACTGGATGCAAAAGAAATTGTAAGATTAGATTCTAAAATAAGCATACCTCCAGAAGGACCATCCTTCTTGTTCTTTAGGGTGGCCAAGTATTGAGGACAGTTCTGCTTCCAATTCTTCCCATCCACCTTCTACTTCTTTGCAGACTTCTTTTTCTTTCCAAAAGATTTTTTCTTTGAAGAAGTCTGCTCCACAGTAAGAACTGAGCCTTTTGAACCCTTCATAGAATGCTCAGCCGTAACTAGTATGTTTATTAACTCGGCCAAGGTACACTGCATCTTATGCATACGAAAGTTCATGATGAACTGACCATATGCATTAGACAAGGACTGAAGGATCACATCAATCTAAAAATCTTTGTCTAAGATGATATCAAGCTTCTCAAGCTCCTCAAGATCCTTGATCATTGTCAAATAATGATCTTGGACTGACTGCCCATCATGCATTTTAGCCTTAAAAGTCTTTGATAGACTTGATACTTGGCTGCACGACTTTGTTCACCAAACAATTCTTGTAGGTGAGCCAACATTTGGTGGGTAGTCAAAATATTCTCATGTTGATACTGCAAGTCATTAGATATTGCACCCAACATGTAGTACCTTGCTTTGTTATCATCATCCGTCCACTTTTTCAGAGTGCTCTCTGTTCAGCAGTCGAACGTGCTGGCATGGCAGGTGGGTCCTGGTCCAAGACATGAGTCAATTTTTTAAAATCCAGAATAATTTTGTAGTTCCTCAATCAATCCTTGAAATTTGGTCCAGTCAATCTATGGGTGTCTAGTATTTTGGTCAGGGGGTTGGAGGTAGACATGTTTCCTGTAGAGAGTCAAAAGTTTTTAGTTAGATTTTGTAATCAGACTTAACCAATTTATTTAAGGATTTTATTTTTAAACAAATTAGGTTCCCACTATTTTCTCAGATCCCTACACTCCCTAGGTAGAGATGTGAAAATCTCCATGATCAGTGATTTCTAGTGGGTGGTGCGGTCTCACCGACTGGCTCACCACCTCATCTAACAGTTATTGGTGATGGGTCAACTGATGAGTGGATAACTCTTGTCCAATGATTCTCTAATCATGGTGCACCCAAAACTTAGTCTCTAACTCATGAAGCTCACCATGCCCGAAATATTGCTCCAATATTTAGTTAAGTCAAATCCACCATTTGCATGAACTAGATTCCTGATTGGATCCCTCACCATATCTGGAATATTGAGCCCAATCCATCCTCTAATTCGTAGCATCCAATGCCTAATGGACATGGTTGCATCTTCCTGATGCAGCTGAGCCACTGTATCCAGTCGAGAATAATCAACCCCGAGAAGGGCCCGCACATCTACAATGGTGGAAGACCTAGACTTAATATTTTCTTAGAGAGATTTGATTTAGGTCTCATTAAACTTGACTTGATATAGTCATAACAATTATGACTAACCTAGTAGCATGGGTCAGCTCGAATTGTTAGCCATCTCAAATCAGAACTGAGTCGACACATATGGCCAGGTAAGTGAGACTGATGGAAGGGATATGCCATTAACTCGACAAGAACACATTCGAGTCGAGTAGATCCCAATTAAAAATCAGTCGGTCGCATCTGCCCAACTTACCTTAGACATCAAATTGTCGAACCAAAACCAATTGAGTTAGCCTACAATCCAGACTCTAACCACTGAGCCAAATTAGGTCTTAACTTGATCGAGTCACATCTAAATGTGATTCGACCTTGACCCAGACTTAATTCTATTAGGCTGGTCAATTATTAGCTTTCATGATCCCATCTAACCAACTCTTAATTTGGTTTGATCAACCGCTAGACCTAATTAAGCTACCTAAGCCCGAACCTAATTTTATGAAAATATCTTAGATCTGAAATTCTCAATTTTAGACCTAATTTAATTTTATAAGCTTAATTCATTAATTAAGTTTGGGTTCATAAACAAAATATGTAAAATAAATCCTAGGGTTTCAGGATTTAGGATTTTACAGAAAAGTAAGTTTTGATTTCTGATTAAGGACGAATGCGCAGCACCCCTACACGTCATAAGAACAACCCCATTGAATGAGAAGAGAGGGTCTTAAAATCCTACTTCGCTCTTATGATCGGACGGCCATGAGGAACACCTTAATCAGAAATATAAATTTAACTACAAAACTAGTTAGATCTAAATTTACATATCTCATATATAATTTAAGATCTAACTAATACATGTTTGCATACATCTCATGTATCAAAAAATGATCTAATTAACATGCTTTCAGATCTGATACATCACATATAATATCTAAAAATAAGATTTAAATTAAACTATTCAAAATTAAATCTATTCTAAATAAGTTACTGGAATAATTCTACAACTAGTCTAGGCATGCAACAGATCAATTTTATAAAAAAAATAAAATTTTATTTTTTATTTTTTGATCTAATTATAATACTTATAACATCAAAAAAATAAAGAATAAATTATATTTAATTTATATTTTAATCTCATTAAAATATAAAACTTAAGACTGTTCATTGATTCAACTAATCCTAGTCTAGTCATGCATCTCATGCATGTTAGATCTTCTCAGATTTAATTTTAAATATTTTGATTTTAAATCCTATCATATCTGATGTGACATCTAAAATTATTTAATATCAAATAAATTAAAATTAAAATCAGACCTAAATTAGATCTGAAACTGAGCCATCAACCTGGCTCTGATACCAGTTGAAGGAAAAATCGTCTTTTTCTTTCGTAGGATCTTCCAGATTTCATCAAATCTGGGGTGAAATAATTTAAAAATTTTATCCTATCCTATTTTAGATCTAATATCTATTAGATCTAATTTTATTATCTAATATTTAAAATCTAAAATTAAATTTAAAAGTATGAGAAGTATAGACATACCTCAAGGGTAATATGATTACCCTGTAGATGATCTCAGCACAGCCTGAGGTTCTGATGTAGCCACACAAGCACCTGGCCTCTATCAATATCTACTCAAGTAGGACCTAGAATGTCTTCTCCTCATAAATCTATACTCCAAAAATTAGATCTCTATCTGATTTGGAAGTGCTTCAGAACTCCTTCTGAAGTTGGAGCAGCAGCCTGTCGAAGATGTCCTGCAGCCTTCCTGTTCCAGGCATCACCATGCCTTGGACCTTTGCCAGATGGATGTCCAACTCCTTGGACATGAAGAGGGGAGAGAGGAGAGTAGGAAGAATATGGAGAAGAGGATAGGATTCTCATTTTGGCTGGGTATTGAGCAGAAACTCTTAAACCCTAGGCACAAACAGGGATTTTATAGACCCTGTATGCTGCGCAGTGCCACATCTTTCGATCAATCAAAAAATTCTATTTAATCTAAAAAAAATTTGATTGGTGGAGTGATGTTATTTGATTACATCAGATAAAAACCCCACCTTATCTCCAAAAGTTGGCACCAACATTGGATAAGCACAAAGAGAGTTGGTGCCAAGGAGTCCAATCTTATCAAGTCTCTCCAATTCTTATCCACTTGGGGCGCCCACTTAATCCAATTGGACTCATGCCATAATCTGATTATGGCACCCAATTTGATATGGTTTGGCATGTGGACACTCTACAATAATCATCCAATGAGCTCTTGCCAAGTGGCCTTCAGTTTGAGACCCATATGTCAACATTTGACAGATATCCTAAAATGAAAATGGCAGGTGTTAGGAATTAGCAGGGGTTGTCTTAAATTCATCTCATGAATTAAGACAAACTTTTTTTGAACTGGACAAGCTTCATTTAGACTGAGAGCAACCTTTTCAAGATTTTTTGGATGAGTCAAATCATATTTGGCTCAATCGAGATAGAAAAGATTACATGAGAAGAAAGTTAGGCTCAATTGTATGCTAGCACGATTTCTTTGAACCTAATTGGATCTTATCCAAATCAATTGGGTTAGCCCAATTGATGACATCTAGACCCTAACCCTTATTTGTGTGACCCAGTTAGGTTCAATTCTGTATGGTAATGAGACATGTTGTGATCTCATCATCGACATCATCGAAACTCCTTTCGATGGACCAGAACTCTTCTAATTCAGACAATTAGAATGATCGATCATCAAGATCATTCTAATTGCTCCCAAAATCCACCAGTGACACCTAGCAGTATATGGTGGTAATTCATCAGAACTCAAGATGAACCTCTCGGTGCGGCTACTGTGTGATTGAGTTCCTCTATCATGAGTCTCGACTGAATTAGGGTTAAGGTGAACTCATCAAACCCAACATCAGTCATATGAATCAATCGATCGATCTGAGTCTGATGTGAAACCCCAACGGAAAATTTTTTTCCATTATTTCACTCTGGCATGGCCATGGGCTTAAGGACTTGATCTTTCGATCACCATAGTACTACTCTCATCTATCGAGATTGATAGATCCCATCTTGGTGTGATCTTGTTCCTACAATGAATATGCTACAGCCAACATACACCTCAGGATTCTAAATGGCTAAGAGACCGAGTTATGGTGTAGTCAAACTATAACACACTCGAGGTGAACTGTCGATGCACCTCAGGTCAAAGAACTAGACACACAACTGCAGCATCGAGCTAGTCATCGACGAAAAGGTAGACTTCTTTATGACTGCTCGAGATGGTCACGCTCAGTACTCTCGTTCTCAATGAAAAACTGTACTCTCGCTCTGGTGTCTCCACACCATAGACTCATGACACATCTATCCTAAGAAAGCGATCGTACACCAACCTTTCAGATCGATCACCATCCTCGTGATGATTCTATGGTCATGAGCTATTTATGAGTTAGTTATGTAAATTCATGCGTTAAATTTTCAACTCTTGAAAATATGAATTGACATTCCTACTAACTCAAAAGATGTATTACAGACACAATGTACACAATGTGATAGAAGAACAACCCATTTATTGATTTATAGTCAAAATTATAAATTTGCCCTTAGATTTGTACAGGAATGTGTCAGTCAATCTGGCATCTAGGGCACACATCTAACACTATGATGATCGAAAGATTGAGTCTTTAAGCCCATGGCCATGGTAAAGTAAAATAATAGAAAAGTATTTTTTATTGGGATTTCACATCAGACTCAGATCGATTGATTGATTCATATGACTGATGTTGGGTTTGACGAGTTCATCTTAATCCTAATTCAGTCGGGACTCATGATAGAAGAACTCAATCACATAGGTAGCTACATCGAGAGGTTCATCTTCATTTCTGATGGGTTGCCACCATATACTGTTAGGTGTCACTGGTGGATTTTGGGAGCAATTAGAATGATCTTGATGATCGATCATTCTAATTGTCTGAATCAGAAGAGTTCTGATCCATCGAAAGGAGTTTCGATGATGTCGATGATGAGATCATGACATATCTCATTACCATACGAAAATGAACCTAACTGGGTCACACAAATAAGAGTTAGGGTCTGGATGTCATCAATTGAGCTAGCCCAGTTCGATTGATTTAGATTAGATCCAATTAGGTTCAAGAAAATCATGCTAGCACACGATTGAGCCTAACTTTCTCCTCGTGCAATCTTTTTCGTCTCGACTGAGCCAAATATGATTTGACTCACCCTGAGAACCTTGAGAAGGTTTCTCTCAATCTAACTAGAGCCAATCCAGCTCAAAAAGTTTTATCTTAATTCATGAGATGAATTTAAGACAATACCTGTCAATTTCTGTCACCTGCTATTTTCGTTTTAGGACATCGGTCAAACATTGACTTATGGATCTTAAACTGAAGGCCACTTGCAAGAGATCATTGGAGAGTTTTTGTGGAGTGTCCACCTGCTAAATTAGGCCTCAAAGTGGGTTCCAAGATCAGATTGGGCATGCACCCCAATTGGATAAGGATAGAGTCCCATGAGATGAGGACTCTATGCCTTGATCGACTCAAATTGTTGGGCACCTATCTCACTGTGTTTATCCAGTGTTGGCACCAACAGTAGGAGGGTTTGGTAGGGTTCTTATCTGATATGATTAGATGACATCACTCCACTAATCAAATTTTTTTCTAAAATTAATTAAAATTTTTTGATTGATCGAATGATGTGGCACTGCATGGCACAGCAGGGTCTATTTAAACCCTGTCTGCGCCTAGGGTTTAGAGAATCTGCTCAATCCCTAGCATAAGCCTGATATCCCTCCACTTTTCCATATCCCCTCTAGTCTTCTCTCTCCCCTCTTCACATCCAAGAAGTTGGGCATCCATCTGGTACTTGTGCAAGGCGTGGTGGCTCCCTGATCAGAAGACTGTAGGGATTTATCGAGAAGCTGCTGCTCCAGCTTCAGAAGATCTTCTGAAGATCTTTCAGATCAGATCCAGATCGATAGTGGTCAGGTGACTGTGTGGCTATTTTTGAACCTCGGGCGTTGCTGCGATCATCTACAAAGTAATCTAGTTACCCTAGAGGTATTCCTCTAATCCTCAAGTTTTAGATTTAATTTTAGATTAAATATCAGATAATAAGAATTAGATCTAATAGACCTTAGTCTAAAATAAAATAAGATAATTTTTTTTAAAAATATTTCACCTCAGATCTCATTAGATCTGGAAGATCCTACAAGAAAAAAGATAATTTTTCTTCAGTACTGTATATGATTGAGCAGATTGAACACCTTAGCAAACTTATCTTTCTGTTGCATGAATGTTAGGCAAGGATGCTATCCTCAATTCGCTATGAAAATTCTATCTATCCTTACTCAGTCATTACAGAATGATGAAGCCTGCAGTAAACTATCATGGTTTGCTAGGATTACTGTAGATTTTTGAAAAGGATCACTAGATACAGAAGGAGCCGATGAATTTAGTGAGAGATTCATCTGTAGGTTGTTGATCCTCTAGGAGAGGAAAGAAGAAGAGGGTGCAAAATCCCATGCCGCCAATCTTAAGCAGAGCAAAATATCAAAAATTGATAAGAACCAAGCAGAATGCTTCTTCTGTAAGAAGCTAGGTCATTGGAAGAGGAATTGTTCTACTTATATAGTCACCCCTGACCCAAATAGGCCTAAAATTAGGAAAAAGAAGCAAATGGTTGCTTTACAAGATACTTATATGATAACTCTTTGTAATTTCTCTAGTTACAATACTAATATTTGGGTATTGGATATTGAAAGTTTGATTAATATATACAATTCGTTGCAGGGACAGCAGGTAAGTAGGAAGTTTCGAGAGGATGAGCAGTTTCTGAATGTTGGAGATGGAAGCCTTATTCCAGTTCTGGCCTTAAAAATTTTGCAACTTGTCTTCGAGTCCAGTAGTGTTATGTTAGATGAGTGTTATTATTATCCCTCTTTTCTGATGAATGACATCTCTGTAGGCCTTTTGGCCAAACTTGATTTCAAGTTTATAATAAAGGATGATTTTTGTGATATCATGATGAATGATACTATAATTAAACGTGGATAATTAAAAAATGACATATATATAATATCACGGCTAATTGGTATAATGTACACATCCAGTAAACATCCAAAATTAGATAATATCAGTGAATTCTATCTTCGGCATTGCAGGCTTGAACATGTGAACAAGAGTAGGATTGATAGGTTGATCAAAGAGCATACCCTTGAAATAGATGATTGTGAATCATTACCAATCTAAAAATCTTGTTTGCTTGGTAAGATGACTAAGTCACCTTTTAAGAAAAAAGGTGAAAGAGTCAACGATGTCCTAGGTGTTGGAAATTATGTCCTAAAATCAATCGTGTAATGATTGAGTTCCTCTTTGTATATGAATTATTGATAAATGAATAAAAATTATTCTGATATTTTTCATCACAAAGTTACATCTTCTTTGTAGAACTCATGTTGAGATGAAGTCCTTAGAACTATGTTAGTGATTTGGGTTCGCATCTTTGTGCTTTTGAAAAATTGAGATCAGGAGATCGGGAGGGTGACTTTAATGGGCGGGATGTAATCATATAAATGTGACAAAATGTTGTCAGACTTGGACCCCAATTTGGTATATACCCTTAAATTGGTTTGGTCAAACATCGATCAAAATTAGATGAACCATCTAAACCAAATAAACCAGTTGAATTGAAGACCCACTTGAACCAGACAAACCATAGAAATTTGAAATGTAGGCTGGAATTACTAATTTACCACCCTAAACCCAAATGCCCAAGGCCCAAATCCAATACTAGTAAACAAATACAACCCAAAAATTAGGGGGGCAAAAAAAAGCCTCAACTGCACTTATTACTATCATGACCATTGTTAGGATATTTTTATTTTTTTATAATTTTTAAAATAAAAAATTTTGAATTATGAGATCATATAGATATCAGCATTTTGTGAGCTAGTTGAAATAATTGAGCTGACTAAACTAGGGACAGTAAAATAATTGAGCCGATTAGATAGTAAAATAATTCAACATTCGATTCAATTTTAAAAAATTAATAATAGCTATTTTAAATCCAATTAAAATATCAATTAATCCTAATCATATTAGAATCAAATTAGACTCAAAAAAATGGGAAACCAAATCTGATTTGGAGCTCAATTTATTTAGATTGGATGTCTCATAATTGGAGGAGGAGTCCTAGTCCAATTGGACTCTTTCTTGGTGCTTGAGTCAAACTCAATTTTTAATCCTAATCTCATTAGAATTTGGTTCACCATAAAAAAAATATTCTTAGTCCAATTAGGGATACATAAATCTTAGACTAATTAGGAATTAGATCAAACCCAAATCCTAATTCAACTGGGATTAATCATCTAATCCTTTTAGGATAATCCTATAACCCTAAAGGGTTGATCAAATTAAATCCAAAATGAGTCAAATTAAATTCAATTAAATTAGACTTGATACAAACCTCAATGCTCAATCGAATTGAGCTAATTATCAATCCTATTGCTAATTAATCCTTCTATGACTCACTAACTCTTTAGCAAGTTATATAATGCAATATTTGTATTAGATCAATTATCAATCAAATTGATAATCAAATCCTATTACAATTCATAATTGTAATTCAACCATCTGATCAGTTAAAAGCCACTTTTGTGTGTGACCCTATAGATTCTATTCTGTCTGGTAGTGAGATATATTGTGATTTCTATCATAATATCATTGAAACTCTTTTCAATAGATTAGAATAATTCCAACTCTATCCACTAAGGATCATTGATCATCAAGATGATCCTTATGAGTCTCACAATCAACCAGTGACATCTAGTAGTATGTAGTGGCAATCCAGTAGAATAAAATATGAACCTCTAGATGCAGTTAGTGCATGATAAGTCTCTCTATCATGAGTCCCAATCAGATGGCAGGTCATGGATAAATCATCAAACCTTAGCATCGATCATATGATAGATTCAATTAGCTCAATTCCATATGTGACTCTATGGAAACTCTTTTCCATCAATCACAATGCTATGGCTATAGACTTAAAGACTCAGCCTCTTAAATTTCATAGGACTACTTTCTTTTGCTAGGATCGATAGATTCCATCTTGATGCACATCCTGCTCCTATAGTGGATCAAATATCGCCAACATCCACTACAAGAGCTCCTTGAGATCCATATTGATGTGTCAATGAAACTCCAATAACCTCACCGCGAGTAGTAATATCACCTCAGGTCAAAAGATCAGTCATACTACTGCAGCATTGAGAAAGTCACTAACAAGCGAATAGACATCCATGTGACTTCTCGTATTGGTCATGCTCAGTGCTAGTTGTTCTCTAATAACCACCTGCACTCTTGCTCCAGTATCATTACACTGCAGACTCGAGATCCATCTGTTTGAAGGAAGTGATCCATGCACTGGTCTATCCAAATCAATCACCATCCTCATGATGATCCTATGACCAGGAGTAATTTAGAAATCAATCATTAATAACACATACCTTAAATTCTCAATTCTTTGAGAATATATATCATTATCTTGTTAATCCCTTGGATGATTTATGGATACATAAATATGAATAATAATATAACTACCCAATAAGTACAAAATCATATCTTAGAGATATGAAATTGCAGGGTTTTGGTGTACAGAGCGGAAGCATGGATTTCAAAGCATTTAATATGAAATCATAAACCAAAACCTAACTCCAGGAACACCTTATTAGAATTTAATTTAAACCATATTAATATGCATTAATATTAAAATAAAAGGTATAGAAACATACCTACAATTGCTAAACCCTTATTTGTGATCGATTGCCGACAGCAGTCCGTCAGGGTTTCCACCAGGTGCCCATGTGTTCATCATCCAACGTTGATCCACACAGGGACTCGATCAACCCTCTACCACCTTTTAAATTTTATATGCAATTAAATTCTTATTTTTCAGAATTTAATTTCTATTTGGGCAGAACCTCCTTTCTTGGCTTTGTTGTCACCCTGTTGAACCTTTCCTTGCCTTTCTTTCTTGCTCCTTGTCACCTTAATTTTTATTCTAATACTCTAAGCCTTTTGGAAGACTTCTTGTCCTCTATCAAGACTTTTTCTAGGCTAGAGAATAAGAATAAGAAAAATTGGACAAGAGGAGCCTATTCTAAAAAAAAGAAGGAGAATTGGATTTCTTGGACACTAGGTGTGCACCCCTATTTATATTGCACGTAGGGGTGCAAACCAAGCATCTCACGCCCACACACAAAGCATCTCATGCCTCCACCCATTTTCTCATACCCCATCAGAGTATAAAATGCCATGTGCACATCAAAATTGGGTTGAAGAGGCGCCTTGAGGCAGAAGGACTCTTCATACTCAACTTACGGTGTTCACATGAGAAGTCGCAATGCTTCTCTTATTGGCGCCATTTCTCATAGCCTTTGGATCTAGAAGGAAGCCCATCCAAGGGCCAAGAGAGAGGGTGCCAACATCAGGATGGGCGCATGAGAGAGGAGGGCGTGGAAAAGTCAAAACTATCTCTCCATTTGACTTGGTCCAAGGGGCACTTCCAAGGGGTGTTGCATGGGATTTCATCCTTATCTCTTCCCACAAATATTCTACAGAGTGTTTTAGATATAGAAGGACTCTTAGGCACCTTCTAAGAGATTTGAAGGCCTCGTAGAATAAAAAACCATGATGGAAAAATGGATAATTCCAAGCAAGGGGCGCCAACACTCATCCATGCCCATGTGTCACATGCGCATGGACCAAAAACTCATGCGCCAAGAGAGAGAGTCTCAAGCGCATGGGTTTGAAATTAAAAATGACCAAGTTTTATGTAATTAAATAAAAGGTTAACCCAATTAACTAGCCAAATTTAATTTGACTCTAATTGGATCTAATTAGCCCAAATCGAAACCCGATTCAAATCTAGATGCTAGGGTTTGCAACATGCGCTAACATGTTCAACTTGCAAACATGGTTTAATCCAATTAAACCCATGATCGATTCTCTTTGTGTGTGACCCATTGAGTTCCACATCTAGCCATCAGTGAGTCCGGGTGCAATTTAACCTAATCTTGTTAGAACACAATCAAGCCAATTTAGGTCAAATCGAGCTGACCCATTTCGATCAATCAGAACAACTTCTAATTGATGATCGTATTAAACTCTTTAATCCAATCAAACTCACAAGACATGATTGATGTCTAGCAATATATCGGGTATACCTAAAAGATATAAAATTTTGATGAAAATACTAAAAATATCCTTCTATGGGAAGTTACCGTGCAACTTGATCTTACGATCATCCTACAACCCGAATATAACTTTGGGTATAAAAAAAATGCAAACCCAATTTTATATTCATATTTCTCTCGATCAAATAATGATGATTTGATTTATAAAATATTAAAATATTTCTAATATTTTATCATGCTTTAATCAAAGTCTTCCTGAATCACCATTCGATCGAAGCAAATAGGATGCGATCTCCTCTTACTAGGAGTGATCGTTTCCATATTGACCTACTCACAAACTTCATAGGCAATCCATCATATCCAAAACACCCCGTACATGATTAAATCATGAATGAGTATGATCTAAAATATGGATTCATGCATATAAGATTTTATGGCAGTCTCAGATCAAAAGATATACATGCACAACTCCCACTAAGAGAAACATCTGTCGACATGTAGATAAGACTCCATCAGATGTTCTCTAATTGGATCAATTCAGTGAACTCATTCTCTAATGAGCACTTACATCCTTGTATTACTGTCATACACAAGTAATTTTGAGATCAATTACCCTCTCCACTGAGCATACACATGATGTACTAGTCTTACCGAAAATATTGATCTCCTACTCAATGTTCCATCGACTAGGAATATTTAAAATTAGGGTATTAAGGTTTTAGGTCTGACTGGTATGATTGGATCATAACCCTAAAATCATACCCTAATTTATGGGGTTCATCATAATCTTAAAATTAAATAAGACGCAGCATATGATGAAATAAATGCCTTTATTTAAAAAATCAGTACATGAGTTATTGGGAGACAAAAGAATATCCATCAAATTACGTATTTTGATTGGCTTATAGGGCATACTCCTTTCAATCTCCACTTGCACTAAAGCCAATCGCCCTTATATTTTAACCCCATACAATCATGGTGGCGATCGTACTACTGCTGTGGTAGAGCTTTAGTGAACGGATATGCTATGTTGTTCTTTGTGTCTACTCGTTCAACAACAACATCTTGTCTTTCAATTATTTCCCGAACGAGATGGAAGCATCTCAAAATGTGCTTTGATTTATGGTGAGACCTTGGTTCTTTTTCTTGAGCAACCGCTCTAGTATTATCACAATAAAGTGGTACTGGGTTCTCAATCTTAGGAACAATACCCAATTCAGTGATGAACTTCTTCATCCAGACAGCTTCCTTGGCGGTTTCACTTGCAGCTATGTATTCTGACTCTGTGGTTGAGTCAGCTACAGTCTGCTGCTTAGAACTCTTCAACTCACTGCTCCACCATTCAAAGTAAAGACATACCCTGAAATTGACTTGCTATCATCTGGGTTTGATTGAAAACTAGAATCAGAATATCCTTCTAGTTTAAGATCAGATCCACCATATATTAGAAAAATATCTTTAGTCCTTCTCAAGTACTTTAGAATATTTTTCACAGCCTTCCAATGATCCTCACCTGGATTAGCTTGAAATCTACTGGCTATGCCTAAGGCATAAGCAACATTAGGCTTGGTACATAACATAGCATACATAATTGATCCTACAGCGGAAGCATAAGGAATAGAATTCATTCTATTTCTTTCTTCAGGTATCTTAGGAGACATCTTCTTAGAGAGATATATGCCTTGACTCATGGGTAAGTAACATGGGTAAGTAACCTCTTTTACTCCCATCCATACTGAACCTTTTCAGTATTAAGTCAATGTACTTAGACTGAGATAAGCCTAGCATCCTTTTAGATCTATCTCTATAGATCTTAATTCCAAGTATATAGGATACTTCTCCCAAGTCCTTCATAGAAAACTTATTAGATAGCCAAAACTTGATTGATTGTAACATTGGATATCATTCCCAATGAGGAGTTTGTCACCACATACAGAATCAAGAAAACTATAACACTCCCACTAGTCTTCTTGTATACACACAGTTCATCCACATTCTTGATGAAGTCAAACTCTTTGACGTTACATCAAAGTGGATGTTCCAACTCCTTGAGGCTTGCTTTAATTCATAAATAGATTTCGTAAGCCTGCATACCTGATTTGGTCTGTCATTTGAGACAAAACCCTCTGGCTGTGACATGTAGACCTCCTCTTCTAGAAAACCATTCAAGAAGGCGGTCTTAACATCCATTTGCCATATTTCATAATCATAGTATGCTACTATTGCAAGCATAATTCGAATAGATTTGAGCATGGCAATAGGTGAAAATATTTCATCATAATCAATACCTTATTTTTGCCTGAAACCTTTAGCCACTAATCTGACTTTATAGGTTTCTATTTGACCATCTGCTCCAATCTTTTTCTTATAGACCCATTTGCACCCAATAGGGTTTACCCCTTTTGGTGCATCAATCAAAGTTCCCACTTTGTTGGTGTACATGGAGTTCATCTCAGATTTCATGGCATCCTGCCATTTGTCTGAGTCCTTACTCATGACAGCTTCCGTATAGGTCAAAGGTTCATCATTCTCAATGGCTTGGGCTTCATTATTCTCAATAATGAACACATACCTTATAGGTGCATGTCGCACTCTATCTGTCCTATGGATAGGAGTTATGTGTTTTGGTTTTTCCTTATTTATGTGATTATTTGATTGAGAAACATCTATTTATTTTTCTTGAACTTCATTAAGTTTAATATTTCTCCCACTGCCTCTTTTTAGGATAAATTCTTTCTCCATGAAAGTGGCATGCCTACTTACAAAAACTTTTATTCAGTAGGTTGGTAGAATAGATATCCTATACTATCCTTAGGATATCCTACAAACAAATATTTATCTGCTCTAGCATCTAGCTTATGTCCAAAATTTCTTTTGACATATGCTGAACATCCCCATATCTTAAAATATTAAAGATTGGATTTCTTACCTCTCCATATTTCATATGGAGTGCTAGATACAGATTTAGAAGGTACTCTATTCAAGATATTTATTACGGTCTCTAAAGCATGACCCCAGAAGAAAATAGGTAATTCAGTGAAGCACATCATGGACTGTACCATATCTAATAAGGTACAGTTCCTCCTTTCAGCTACACCATTTAATTGTGGTGTATAAGGAGGTGTCCATTCAGAGATAATTCTTTTTACCTTAAGATAGTCTAAAAATTCACTCGATAAGTATTCTCTTCCTCGATCAGATCGAAGGATTTTTATATTTTTTCAGTTTATTTTTCGACCATACTTTGATACTCTTTGAATTTATCAAAGACTTCGGATTTATGTTTTATAAGATACACATATCCAAACCTAGATAAATCATCTGTAAAAGTAATAAAATAAGAGTATCCACCTCAGGCCTGAGTTGTCATAGGCCCACATATATCTTATGTATAAGTCCTAATAACTCAGTTGTCCTTTCTCCATGTCCACTAAATGGAGTCTTGATCATTTTACCCATAAGACATGATTCACAAGTTCCTAATGATTCATAATCATAAGGATCAAAGAACTTTTTTTTGTACAACTTGTTAATCCTAGTCTCACTAATATGACCAAGTCGACAATGCTAAAGTAAGGTATTATTTATATCATCTCTTTTACGCTTTCTATTTTCATAACATGAAAAATATTATCATTCAAACATAGATTCAACAAACCATTGTTAAAAATGCCATGACAAATTATTTCATTAGAAAATTCAATCGAGCAACCATTGCTCGTTACATATATTTGATAACCTTATTTTATCAACAAGGGCACAGATACAATATTTCTAATGATCTTAGGCATGTAATAACAATTTGTTAGCTCTAAGATCTTTCCAGAAGGAAACTTAAAAATATTTGTCCTACAGCTTCTGCTTGGATGGACTCTCCTCTAGCACCATAGAGCTTGAAGTCTCCCTCCTTCAAACTTCTAATTTTCTGCAGCCCCTGCAATGATTTGTAGATATGAAAACCACAAGCAGTATCCAATACCCAAGAGTTTGATATGGAAGAATCCAATGATAATATTGTATGTATCTCATACATACCTTTTGGTGCATTATTTGCACCAGTCTTTACAGTTGCAAGGTAAGCCTTGCAATTCCTTTTCCAATGACCTGCCTTGCCGCAGTGAAAGCAGGTCAATAGTCCGGAGCTCTTCTTTCCTTTCTTCCTCTTATTTATGCCACCTTTAGGGTTCAGCCTCCTTTTAGAACCCTTTTTGCCTGCCTTCTTCTTGGAGATCCCATCCACAAGAAGAAGAGGAGCCTTATCCTTCTTGATATGGCTCTCTGCTATTTGAGCATATTTAATAGCTCAGGTAAGGAAGTATTTAGTTTGTTCATGTGATAGTTCATGACAAACTGAGAAAATAATTCTGGAAGTGATTGCAGAATCAGATCCTGACTCAACTCCCCATCCATAACAAAACCTAATTGACCTAATCGAGTGATCAGGTCAATTACCATCAAAACATGATCTTGCACGGATGACCCTTCTGCCATTCTAGCATGGAATAACTGCTTAGATATCTCATATCTAGCAGTCCTACTCTGCTCCCCATAAAGCTCTTTTAAATTGAGCAATATGGAATGAGTATCCATGCTATCATGCTGCCTCTGCAATTCATTTATCATAGAGGCCAGTATGATACACTTGACAGTTAATGAATCATTTTGCCACATCCTATATGTGGCTTTTCTTCCTCTTGGCATCCTCCCCAACTGGCTCAAGGTCAGGGGTATCGAGGATGTAAGAAAGTTTCTCTTGGCTGAGTATTATTTTAAGGTTTCTCAACCAATCCACATAATAAAGAATATTACATAAGCAAACAACTCAAGATGATATACACAATTAAATTAGGACTTTAATTTAATTATATCTCCCACTATTTTATCGGACATCATGACCCTCTAGTATGATGATCGAGAAAATCCTAATTGATTTTCTTAGTGGGATTGAACCCTAATTGCTTATAAAAGATCTTGTGATTGCACAACAAACCTTTTATAATTTTAAAGGTAGGAAACTCTTTCCAATTGCATCTTATGCAATTTCAATATAATCCTAGCCTCTAAAACTTAAATAGCCTTGTGTTTGCACAACAAACCACAATGTTTTAGTTAAGTAGGATCCTTCATTTCAATACAGTCAAAATGGAATATAACTGCTCTTATGGTTACACAACAAAGAAGTATACTCAAAAATGCTATAAGCATCTAATGCACTAAAACAATATTACATTAGTTTCCATAATTGGTCTTGTGGTTTCACAACAAACCTAATATGGTTTGTGACATAATAATGTCCTAGCATGAAGGAAGGCCTTAATGTAGTGAATACAACACTAAGTAACCCAGCCAAGAATTAAATTAATCTAATCAGCCAGGTAAGTGGGAGAGAGGTGGGGGTCCCCCCGTTGCTTTCCTTAGATACCAATAAATTGGCCAGATCAGACAACGGAATCAATTAGAAACCATGTTCTCTTTACCAATCATGAACCACTTTACTAAACATCGATTGATCAATTAGACATCTAGACTGGTTCTGCTATTGGTTAATTACACTACAACTTAATATCATTTTAATAGAGGGCTTTTCAGGTCTCCATGCACATTTAATTTCTAAATCATATTGAATACATGAATAAACCAATCATGTTATATCAACATGTATGATTAAAATAAAACAAGCATCATAGTGAACACAATTCAATATGACGGGGTGACATTCCATAATTATAAACATCATAATTTAACTATGAAATAATGAATATGAACTTATCATATTAATTATCATGCAAACATTATAAAATATGATCATATCATATTTATAATATTGCCATTAAATCATAAACATAACATCATATGATTTAATCTAACAAGCTTGCTCTGATACCACTGTAGGGTTTTGGTGTACAGAGCAGAAGCATGGATTTCAAAGCATTTAATATGAAATCATAAATCAAAACCTAACTCCAAGAACACCTTATTAGAATTTAAACCATATTAAATGCATTAATATCAGAATATAAGGTATAGAAACATACCGACAATCGCTAAACCCTTATTTGTGTTCGATTGCTGGCAGCAGTCCGTCAGGGTTTCCACCAGGTGCCCATGTGTTCATCATCCAACGTTGCTCCACACAGGGACTCGATCAACCCTCTAGCACCTTTTAAATTTTTTCTGCAATTAAATTCTTATTTTTTAGAATTTAATTTTTATTTGGGCAGAACCTCCTTTCTTGGCTTTGCTGTCACCCTGTTGAACCTTTCCTTGCCTTTCTTTCTTGCTTCTTGTCACCTTAATTTTTATTCTAATTCTCTAAGCCTTTTGGAAGACTTCTTGTCCTCTATCAGGACCTTGTCTAGGCTAGAGAAGAAGAATAAGAAAAACTGGACAAAGGAGCCTATTCTAAAAAAAAGAAGGAGAATTGGATTTCTTGGACACTAGGTGTGCACCCCTATTTATATTGCATGTAGGGTGCAAACCAAGCATCTCATGCCCACACACAAAGCATCTCATGCCTCCTCCTATTTTCTCATGCCCCATCAGAGTATAGAATGCCATGTGTACATCAAAGTTGGGTTGAAGAGGTGCCTTGAGGCAGAAGGACTCTTCATACTCAACTTACGGTGTTCACATGAGAAGTCGCAATGCTGCTCTTATTGGTGCCATTTCTCATAGCCTTTGGATCTGGAAGGAAGCCCATCCAATGGCCAAGGGAGAGGGTGCCGACATTAGGGTGGGCACATGAGAGAGGAGGGTGTGGAAAAGTCAAAACTATCTCTCCATTTGACTTGGTCCAAGGGGAACTTTCCAGGGTGGCGCATGGGATTTCATCTTATCTCTTCCCACAAATATTCTACGGAGTGTTTTAGATACAGAAGGACTCTTAGGCACCTTCTAAGAGATCTAAAAACCTCGTAGAATAAGAAACCATGGAAGAAAAATGGATAATTCCAAGCAAGGGGCGCCAACACTCATCCATGCGCCATGTGTCACATGCGCATGG
Source organism: Elaeis guineensis (assembly GCF_000442705.2). NCBI lineage: Eukaryota > Viridiplantae > Streptophyta > Magnoliopsida > Arecales > Arecaceae > Elaeis > Elaeis guineensis. The sequence continues at coordinate 100,356,618 of NC_026000.2, forward strand.
ACCAAAAACTCATGCGCCAAGAGAGAGAGTCTCAGGCACATGGGTTTGAAATTAAAAACAGCCAAGTGTTAAGTAATTAAACTAAAGGTTAACCCAATTAACTAGCCAAATTTAATTTGACTCTAATTAGATCTAATTAGCCCAAATCGGAACCTGATTCGAATCTAGATGCTAGGATTTGCAACATGTGCTAGCATGTTCAACCTTGCAAACATGGTTTAATCCAATTAAACCATGATCGATTCTCTTTGTGTGTGACCCATTGGGTTCCACATCTAGTCCAGCAGTGAGTCCGAGTGCAATTTAACCTAATCTTGTTAGAAACACATCGATGACCGATGATTTAGGTCAAATCGAGCTGACCCGTTTCGATCAATCAGAACAACTTCTAATTGATGATCGTATTAAACTCTTTAATCTGATCGAACTCACAAG
>NC_026000.2:100357065-100378744 GCF_000442705.2 Elaeis guineensis
AGACCCAAGAGTTCACTGGCTCACTCACCTTTTCCAGTAAAAGGTGATTTGGTCATCTTCTCAAGAAAACAGAACTCACAGGTTGGAAGTGATTCACAATCACCAACTTCAAAAATTCCTTCTTGAGGCAACCTATTTATCTGGTTCTTATTAATATGACCTAGCCTACAGTGCCAAAGGTAGACTTCTGACACATTATCTATTCTAGGGCATTTACCGAAGGTTTGAACGACATTAACAGGCTGTGATAGTAAGTAAATTTCATTATTTAGTTGTCCAACAAACATTGTAACACCATTCAAAATGATATTGTAAATAAATTTTTTTATTAAAAATTCATAACTGTACATGGCCAAAAGGCCTACAGAAATAATATTTAATAAAAAACTTGGACAATAGTGATATTCACTCAGAATTATATTATGAGAATTGATTACAAGGTTCATGATTCCTAAAGCTAGAACTGAAACTTTGCTTCCATCTCCAACGTTCAAGAACCTCTCGCCTTCATCAAATCTCCTACTGACCTGCAGACCCTGCATCGAATTACAGATATGATAAGGATTTCTAGTATCCAATACCCAGGTAGTAGTATCACAAATAGAAAAGTTGCAAGGTGTTATCATATAATTACCTTGCTTCTTCTTTGACCTATTCGGGTCCAGGGAGGCAATGTATAGAAGACAGTTCCTCTTCCAGTGCCCCTGCTTCTTGCAAAAGAATCACTCCACCTAGCTCTGGTCGAGCTTGCGCTTCTTGGTCTGACCCTGTGCAGACGTCCCAGCATGCGGCTGTACCTTCTTATTCTTCTTCTTCTTGTTCTTCTTCCCTTTCTCAAAGGGTCGACGATCAGAAGAAGACCCTCCCACAACATTCACCAACTCCTTATGGAGCTGGTGATCTTTCTCAAAGTTTTACAGCAACCCCAACAAGTCGTGGTAGTTCACTGTAGGCTTTGTCATCCGAAAATGAGTAAGGAAGGGGAGGAAGGACTTGGGCAAAGAATTAAGGATCGCATCCTTAGCGAGCTGCTCGTACAAGGGAAAGCCTATTTTACTTAGGTGCTCAATCATTTTGATCATATACAGTACATGATTAGTGACTGAGGCCCCATCCCTCATCCAAGCATGGAAAATGATACAACTAGTTTTGTACCTTTCAACATCGTCAGGCGTGCCAAAGGAGTCATTCAACATTTGAAGCATCTCCTGTGGCTGGGCGTTCTCGAGCCTACGGCTGAACTCATCATTCATTGCCGCCAGCATTATGCACCGAACGGTGGTGCGATCGTTAAGCCACTTCTGGTAAGTATCTCAGACCACCCCTCTAGCATTTGGGGCTGGCTCCTCAGGTGCCAGATCCATTACTACATAAAGAATCCACTCATGCTCAAGGACGATTTTTAATTTTCGATACCAGCTATCGAAATTAGGTCCCATGAGCTTGTCATTATCTAATAATGACCGGAGTGACAGGATAGTGGCCATAGCTGCATAAAGAAAAATCAAACCTTTATTAGTATATAAATTATTAATACTAAAGATTTGGACTTTAGTCTAAAGTTTCTCTCAGTATTTTAATGAACTGGTAGCCTCAACCTCCAATTCTAGAAATTACTTTAATTCCTTAGTGGGTACTAGAATCCACACAGACCACACACGAGCCCAACTTTGGTTGGTCAACCCATGTGCATCTATGGGTAGGTTCATAACCAGTTATTTCTCTAAACAACTTTTAGTAATTAATTTTGCCCCAGAATCTAATCAGTAGGCTTTGGCCTCTACTGAAAAGATCTGGTTAGGTCCAACCATTAACATGACTTGATTTGGTGAATCTGACCAATAAATGATCAGGCCTGACTTTGGCCGGCCAATCTGACCACTATCAGAAAGACTCAACCAAATGATCATATTATGAATGATAATTCCATTAGTCAATAAGCACCAGACCTTTGGGCCTCCAATGATTATTAAACTAATGGACTCATTATTACTCAATGGGAGGCTATGACTTAGTTATCACTATAACTTAATCATTTTTAGGGACCTAATAATTTTTGAGGATTTTATTAAAGGATAGAAGAGAAGAAATTAACCAGCCAATTTCAGTCCTCCCACTGACTTCACCAAGTCAGATTAAAAAAGAATTTAATTAAAGCCGGCATTAGGAGCACCTAAATCAGTCACACTGATTTACCTAATGACATGGGTGAGTCCTAATCACCAAGTGATCTAATCAAAACCTAACTCACCAGGTTGGCCAGGTAAGTGAGATCAGTGATGAGGATATGCCATTAACTCGTCAGAGATCGAATCAATGCGAGTAGCTCCCACTTAAAAACCACTAGTCAGACTGCCGAACTTACCTTAGACACCAATCGATTCATTAGTTTTAATTTGATCAACTTAGTAAATAGGGTTCCACCGTGTAGCCTTGAATTAAGTCTATCTTGGTCTAGTTAAAGACATGGACCCATTCAACTACAACTATTGGAGTTGAGTCTAGAGTGTCCTTGACCTAATCTAATTCAACTTTTGATTAGATTTGATCAATTACTCTAATTTAATCTATTTCTTTAAGCTAACCTTAGGTCTAACCCAATTATGGACCTAATCCATCTAACCCATTGACCTACAAGTTTATGCAATTATTTTAGGTCTTAATTCACAATTCTAAACCAACTAGACAACACTTAATTCTTTTAATTAAGTATTTGGACTGATGGATCAGGGTTTGGCATTTCAAAAATAATTTTCAAATTTGAAAGATTTTATTTTTTGTTCACCAAATATGTTGACTCATTTCACAAACGGATTAGCACATTTCATAAACAGCAATCCTATTGCTAATTACATAACAGAAAATGACTCAATCAAAATAAATCATGAATATTCCTTTAGATCTAATCTAACACATTCATGATAAATTTTATAATTGAACCTTTACAATTAAGTCCTTTCGCTGCTTCGTCTGCATGGGATATAATCACAGCGGCACCCCTACCGCCATAGGAGAATCCCATCGAATGGGAGGAGAGGGCCTTTAAACCCTACTTTTCTCCTATGATCGGATGACCATGGCAACCAACCCAATTAGACTACTTGCTACTTGAATCAAGTATATCTAAATATACTAATTTCAAAATTTAAATTTTAAATTTTAAATTTTTGAATTTTAAATTTCAAACAAATTTTAAATTTTTGAATTTTAAATTTTCAAATTTAAATTTTGAATTTCAAATTTAAAATTTCAAATAAATTTCAAATTTTAAATTTTAAATTTTGAATTTCAAACTTTTGAATTTTGAATTTGAATTTCAAATTTCAAAACTCAAATTTCAAATTTTGAATTTCAAATTTTTGAATTTTGAATTTCGAACAAATTTTAAAATTTAAATTTTGAATTTCAAATTTTAAATTTAAACTTTTAGATTACTACTTAATCTACACATGCAAATGTATATCATATTTTAAAACCTGCTCTCATACCATTTGAAGTCAATTTTAGTGCAGGGGTAAAACGATAATTTTAAAACTTTTTTAAAATTACTATTTTACATCAAAAATTATTAATTAATCTAATTAATTAACATGTATAAATCCTACATAAGGATCTAAATATGATATATATATATAGCATGTATTTAAATTTAAAATTCAAACTTCTATAGTAAATATTTTACTGTTATGTGTTCAGAACATATTACCTTTGTACGGGTAGTCGATCGCCACAATCTAATCACCGTCGGGAGGGTCTGATCATCGCAACACAGCCACATACTGTGTCTAGCCTCTACGGATCATCCACACGAAGCTTTCGATCTGATCGGCTCCTCACAAATGCTAGTTCGTGGCAGAACCTTTTTGACAGTCGATGTTGATCGAACTCCTTCGATCTTGATCTGTCGACTCTTTGGATGCTCTGGATCATCAGCAAATGCACCTGAGAGGTTGATGAAGCTCTACCTAAAATTTGGTGGGCTGACGACACTCATAGCTCACTTTCTCACTTCCCGAACCCTAGGCAAAAACCCTAGGGTACTCTCAAAAAAGCCTGCACCTCTTTCTATTTCTTTTCTTTTCTCTTCTTTTCCTTTCTTTTCTTATGCACGAGACTTTTCTCACACCCCCTTTTTTTTTAGGATTAGATTAGCACATGCCCTATCTTCTCTTCCTTTTAAAAAGAGTACAAAATGCATCTTTGCAGCATTTTCTCCACGTGAGAGGATAAAGATAAGTGGTTGCTCATTTGAATTTAAATCAAATTTGAATTCAAATGCCAACCAACTCATGTTTATCCACTCATGGTGTGAGAAGAGAAGGGCATGGGCTACTTTGTGCGTGGATAATTTTTCATGAGAAACCTTTTCTCGTGTGGAAGAAGTGGCGCACAAAATAAAGGGGTGGCGCATGGAGAAAAGGTTAAAGTGGTTTCAACCTAATTGAGCCAACCTAATCAAAATAGGTTAGGCACAATTAGACTAAGTTAAACTCAACTAAATTAGGCTTAATTAGGCTCAATAAAATTTCAATCAAATCAAAAATTGACTAAGTCCAACCCCTGATCAAATCAGGGACCAAAGCACTTCGGTGATTAGGTCAACTCTTAACCTAATCGGGTCAAACCCAATTGAATCCAATTCAATTGGACTTGATCCAAAAAAATTACTCAATCAAATTGAGTTAATTAGTGATCAAATCACTAATTAAATCTCTCATAAATACTGAGTCCAAATTCGATGGGCAATCGAGCATCAAAGTCCATCGAAATAAACCCTGATCAAAAAGTCTCAAACTAGTGGGACTCTTGACCCCGATACCCAAAATGTGTGGAACTCGTGATTAGAGAATCTGATTCTCAATCACAGAGTTCAGACACGTAGGACTCATAGTCTATGAGCATTAGGACTCTTCATCAACCATCAGATCAGATAGAAACCTCTAATGTGTGTGAACCCGCAGGTTCGAACCTAAGCCGATAGCACAAGAACCAATTTCTGTACTAATCGAAGTGACCATCTAGCAATGGTATCCGATATTCGGATAGATTGAAAAGTCACAATCGGAACACTCAGAACCTTCATGAATATGGTTACCATATAATTCATCCCTTTTGACCCCTATATTTAGGATGATTCAGGGTTAAACTATCAACCCTGATTAGATCATCCGAATTGTGCTCAATTCAAACAGTCCTGTGACTCCTCACTAGGACTACCCTGACCAAGGTTTTGCTAAATTGAAATATGACTGTACACAGCTCCTGAACAGGAGTGGTCAATCCCATCTTGACACACGTACCGACAAGTCAAGTACTTGACTACACCCAGCAGCCTTCCGTCACTGAATTAAAAATTCAGGTAGTCCAGTGCCTAAGTGCAGTGAGTGTTGGGAAATATGTCCAAAAAGCCAATCGTCAAGCTGTTGACGGTTGAGCAACCAAGTATTGTAATTGATTTATTAATAAATAAAATATATTTGGCATCTTCATCATAAGCTTTCATCTTCTAATGAACTCCGTTGTTATGATGAAGTCCTTAGGACTATTTAGGTTCAATAAAGAGAGGATTTATCGATTAGTCCTTAAAACTGTTCACGACCAAATGATAGGCTGTTAATAAGGACGACAGCTTCTATCGAGCATAGGTCGCTGTAGGCCATATGGGTTGGTTGTCCTCTTAACCAAGGAGTGTGGAGACACTGGTATGGCATACAGGTGAGATGTAAGGGTACATCATCATTGAACGTGACCAACTCTAGAGCATTCTACTGTCAAGAATGTCTCTGATGGGATATAGGTATAAGTGTCCCTTAGACTTGAGATCGCCTCAGTGACTTGCAAGCAACTCACTGTGCTTTGGTACTGGACTAACTGAATTTCTAATTCAGAGACGGAAGGCTTCTGGGCACAGTCAAGTACTTGCAAAGTCAGAGTGTGATCGAGATGGGATTGACCACTCCAAGAGTTGGAGAAGAATGAGTCGCTGTATTTCAATTTAGCAAAATCTTGGCCAGGGTAATCCATCAGATGGATTTGATATTTTGAAATACAATGTGGACAACCTGATCAGAGTTGACAGTTGAGCTTTGGGGTGTCCTATGATCATTTTGGTCAAGGGGATGAATTATATGAAAACTATATCCGCATGGGTTCTAAGGATGTTGTTCTACACATTCGACCTATCCGGTCGTCGGGTACCATTGCTAGATGGTCACTTCGATTGGTATAAGAATTTGTTTCTATGCTACCGGCTTAGGTTCGACCTATGAGGTCACACACATTAGAGTTCATGATCCGATCGGATGGTTGATCAACGATTAAGAATCATTCTAGGGTTAAATGATCAATACGATTGACATTTAACCCAGTGCAAGTGTTGCAGGAGGATCGATTAGCAATTCGATTGCTAATTGGCTTAATTTGATTAAGCCAATGGGCTGAGATTAAGTCTAATTAAATATGATTTAATTAGATTTATTTTGGGCTTGATTGGATCAAGTCCAATTGGTTTATTGGATAAGCCAAGTGCAAGGAAAAACTAGTCCTAGTTCAACTAGGACTTGGGTCAATCTAATTTCTAATTTGATTAGAAAATTAAATCAGATTTAAATCTAATTTAATCTGATTAAATTAGATTTTAATTGGGTTAAGATCTATTTTAATTGGGTTGATCTAATTTTGATTTGATTTGGTTTGGGAAACCAAATTAAAACAAGTCATAAGACAGAATCCTAGTAGGACTAGGATTCCACCTTGCGCCACATAAGCCTTCTCCACGCCCTCTCTCTTAATTCAACGTCAATCTCCACTTATTTTGTGTGACAAAAGCCCTCTCCCAGATCTCTCTCACATTCACAAAAGGTCTCTTCTCTTCTTTCTTACATGGAAGGTGGTTTGGATCAAATCTAAAAGGAATAAGTTTGGATTTCGAATTCTATGAGATAGAGTTTTAGAAATCCAAAACTCTTTCAATTTTGCACCAAATTTATCCAAATTTTTTTTGGAATTTTCGTGGCTTTTAGGGTTTACATTGTACACCCTTTGCTGGTGATCTATGTACGAAAATATGGAGGAGGTGCTCAAGAGTTGGGCGTCCCTTAACTTGCCATGTTTGGATAAGCCTTGACTAGGTGTTTGACCTAGACAAGGACTCTATCATATCTCTCTATATAAGATGAGTTTTTTGTGAAATTTTAGGGAGAGATAGATATTTGAGAGACCTTTCTCCATCCAAAAATCAGAAAGAAATACCTTTGGGTCGTGGATATATAAAAGATGCAAGTTTGGGTGTCTAGAGAGAAAAACGTGAAGAAGAAGAGGGTCTTCTTCTAGGGTTTTTATTTTCATATCTTTCCTCCTTCCATCTTGAGTTTCCTGAGAGTATCTCAGATCTGAAACTCCTCCTTCTACTTTCTATCATTGGAAGAGTCCAAATCAAGAAGAAGGAGGCACCTGATCAACCATCAAAGAAGGATCAGCGCAGTACTAGCATACTGTGCTGATTTCCTGAAGCAGGACTTCTGATCGAGATTCGTGGGCTCGTGTGGAGACTCCTAGAGGTCGGACTGTGTGCGGCTTGCAACATCATCCTCAAGCCCAGATCAGTAAGGTTAGAACATCTAACTTGCAAGGTAATAGATCTGATCTATTGTTTAATACATACATTAGATGTAGTATAGAAACATGTTGATATGATCAACATGTAGTTCATGCTATATTTATATATTTTAATTTTTGATTTAATGCCATGTAATAATCATGTAATAGGATCTTAGATCTAGGGATTTTTGATCTTAAAAAATAAATTTTGATTTATTTTAGTCTTCCGCTGTATGATCTTGAAAAAGTTTCAAGATCTAACCCTCTTTTTCAAGATCTAACCCTGAAACCCTAGATCTGGTTCCTACAATTGGTATCAGAGCCAGGTTCTTTATTACATGATTATTTATACATGCTTAGATTATTTTTTAGATTAGATCTAATTTATAATCTGATTATTAAATCTGAAATTAAAATTTTAGATCAATCACAAACTGCAAGGTTGTCCTGCTGTAAGGTTTACCCCTTACAGTGCAAAGGTTGTCCTAGTTTGTGTAGATCTATCTTTAATCATAAATTTATTAGATATGATCTAGATTAAATTTATGATTTATTAGATTTAAAAGATGTTTAAATCTGAAATAAAATCTCTTTGTTAATAATTTTTATGCAAAGAAATTATTTAAAGTTGAAATTGTTTCAATTACATGAACCTGTTTAGATTAGATCTAAAGTAGTTTCATGTTTATTTCACTTACATCTTGATTATGAATCAAACATGCAATATGATTGGTAGAATCATATTATAAAATTATTTTATAAATATGAAAATTATTTTTTTTGAAAAGCCAAACCCAACCCTCAGCCCAAAACTTAATTAAGAATTAAGAAGTTGTTTGATTAGGTTCTAGGATTGTGAATTGAAGAACCTAAGACACAAATCATAACACATTGGGTTAATGGGTTAGTGGGAATTAGGTCCATTAATTGGGTTAGACCTATGGTTAGATTAAAGATGGACTTAATTAGAGAATTGACTAAATCTAATCAATTGTTGTCTTAGATTAGGTCAAGGATTCTCTAGATCAATTACAATAGTTGTAGTTGGTCAAGTCCATGTCTTTAATGAGAACCAAATGGACTTGATTCTTGGCTAAGCGGTCTAGCACGAACTGTTAGGTTGATCTAATCGAAACTAATTAAACCAGTTGGTGTCTAAGGTAAACCAGACCGGTGGTTTTTAATTGGGAGCCCGCTTACCTGGCCATTTCTGATGGTGTCTAAGGCAAGCTTTGGCAGACCCTCCCACTGATCGAACTTACCTGGCCTCTTGGTGAAATTATGTTTTGATCAGATCACTTGACTATTCGAGCTGACCCATGTCAGCTAGGTAAATCAGTGTGACTGATTTAGGTGCTCCTAGACCAGCCCTGGTCTCCCTTAAGCTGACTTGGTGAAGCCAGTGGGAGGATCATGATAAGCTGGTTCATCTGACCTCATCCTCTAAATTATTTAAATCCTCTAAAATTATTAGGTCCTTAAAATGACAAAGTTATGGAGATAACTGAGTCATAGCCTCCCATTAAGGTGTTTGATAATGAGTCCATTAACTCAATAAACATTGCAGACCCAAAGGCCTGGTGCTTGTTGACTAATGGAATTATCACTCATCATATGATGACTTGGAAGTGTCTCTCTAATGGTGGTTAGGTGAGCCAACCAAAGTTGGGCTTAATCATTCGTTGGTTAGATACACCAAGTATGATCATGTTAATGGTTGGACCTAACCAGATCCTTACAGTGGAGGCCAAAGCCTACTGATTAGGTTTCTGGGGCAAAATTAAAATTACTAGAAATTGTTTAGAGAAACAATTGGTTATGAACCTACCCTTAGATGTACATGGGTTGGCCAACCAAAGTTGGGCTTGTGTGCAGTCTAAAGTGGATTCTAGTACCCGCTAAGGAATTAGGGTAATTCCTCGAATTGAAGGTAGAGGCTACCAATTCGAATAAAATAGTGGGAGAAACCTTTTGATTAAAGTCCAAATCTTTAGGTTTAATGAATCAATTACTAATTAGGTTATGGTTTTCTTTTGTGCAGATATGGCCACTTCCTTATCGCTCCGATCATTGTTGGACAATGATAAATTGGTGGGACCTAATTTCGGTAGCTGGTACCGAAAGTTGAAGATAGTCCTGGAGCATGAACGGATCCTATATGTGATAATGGATCCTGCACCTGAGGAGTCAGCTGTCAATGCACGTGGAACAGTCAGAGACACTTACCAGAAGTGGCTCAGTGACCGGACCACGGTGCGCTGTATCATGCTGGCTACTATCATGAGCGACGAGTTCAGTCGCAGATTCGAGATGGCTCAGCCAAAGGACATGCTTCAAGTGTTGGAGGATACCTTTGGCACACCCGATGACGTAGAAAGGCACAAGACTAGTTGTGCCATCTTCAATGCCAAAATACGGGATGGAGTCTCTGTCACTGATCATGTATTGTACATGATCGAGCTGATGGAACGATTGAGCAAGCTCGGCTTTCCCTTGCATGAGCAGCTTGGGAAAGATGCAATACTGAACTCGCTGCCCAAGTCTTGTCTCCCATTCTTCACTCATTATAGAATGACAAAGCCTGAAGTAAACTACCATGGGTTAATGGGGTTGCTTCAGAACTTTGAGAAGGATCACCAACTCCTCAAGGAGTCGGTGAACTCAGTGAACTCAGTGGGAGGTTCATCTTCTGGTTCTCGACCCTTTGAGAAAGGAAAGAAGAACAAGAAGAAGAAAGTCAAGAAGGTGCAAGTTCAGGCTGGGACATCTATGCAGAGCCAGACCAAAAAGATCAAGCCTGATAAGAGTCTATTCTACTGGCAAGCACCCTAGATTAGATAGTGTGTCAAATATCTACTTATGGCATTGGAGGCTAGGTCATATAAATAAGAACAGAATAAACAGGTTGACTCAAGAGGGAATCCTCAAAGTCAGTGATTGTGAATCACTTCCAACCTGTGAGTTCTGTCTTCTTGGTAAAATGACCAAGTCACCTTTTACTGGAAAAGGTGAGAGAGCTACTGAGCTCTTGGGCTTAGTACATACTGATGTATGCGGGCCCATGAGCACCAGTGCTAGAGGTGGATATTTCTACTTCATAGCTTTCACGGATGACCTATCCCAATATGGATATGTCTATCTGATGAAACATAAGTCGGATTCATTTGAAATGTTCAAACGATTCTGAAGTGAAGTAGAAAAACAAACTGGGAAGAGTATTAAAACTCTTCGATCTGATCGAGGAGGAGAATACCTTTCTAGTGAATTTTTCACATATCTAGGAGAGAATGGATTCTCTCCCAATGGACTCCTCCAGGAACACCACAGCATAATGGTGTGTCTGAAAGGAGGAATCGGACTTTGTTAGACATGGTCCGATCCATGATGGGTTTTTGCTAGCTTGCTGATATCCTTCTGGGGATATGCACTCGAATCGGCCTGTTATTTGTTAAATAGGATTCCAAGTAAGTCTGTAATTAAGACTCCATATGAGATATGGACGGGACGTAAGCCAGCACTTTCACACCTTAGGGTCTGGGGGTGCCCGGCCTATGTCAAACGATTAGTCACAGACAAACTTGGACCTAGATCTGACAAATGCTCATTCATAGGGTACCCCAAAGAGACAAAAGGATATTTTTTCTACCATGCTGATGAACAAAAGGTGTTCGTCAGCCTTAAGGCAATCTTTTTAGAAAAGGAGTTCCTTGGTGAAGGAACCGTTGCCTCTAAGATTGAACTTGATGAAGTTCAACAGGTAGAAGGACCGACACCAATAGCTGAACCTGAGTCTGATATGATTAGATCATATTCGAAGCCCAATGTACCTGCACCATTAAGACGATCTGTAGAGTACCACATCAACCGGACAGATACTACAGTTTCTTGGTCGGGACGGTGATCCCATCGAACTTGATGAGAATAATGAGGATCCGATCACCTATATGGATGCAATGCAGAGACCTGATTCTGAGAAATGGCTTGAAGCCATGAAATCCGAAATGGAGTCCATGAAGGTCAACGATGTATGGACATTGGTTGACCCACCTGAAGGGGTTAAACCCATTGGGTGTAAATGGGTCTTCAAAAGGAAGAGGGGCGCAGACGGAAAGGTGGAGACCTATAAAGCCCGTCTGGTTGCCAAGGGGTATCGTCAACGTTATGGTATTGACTATGACGAGATATTTTTTCCTGTGGCAATGCTCAAATCTATTCGGATAATGCTTGCAATAGCTGCCATCTAGATTATGAGATCTGGCAGATGGATGTAAAGACAGCTTTTCTGAATGGAGAGCTGACCGAAGAGGTGTATATCATACAACCTGAGGGGTTTACATCCACAGATGAGTCCAAGGTGTGCAAGCTTCAGAGATCCATTTATGGATTGAAGCAAGCTTCTCGGAGTTGGAACATGCGTTTTGATAAGGTGATCAAAACGTATGGCTTCATTAAGAATGGAGAAGAGCCCTGCATCTATAAATGGGCAAATGGTCCAGTTGTGATATTCCTTATCTTGTACGTGGATGACATTCTCTTAATCGAGAATGACATCCCCGCACTACAGGGAATAAAAGTTTGGTTGTCATCACAGTTCTCCATGAAGGACTTGAGTGAAGCATCCTACATCCTAGGGATGAAGATCTATAGGGATAGATCTAAAAGGATGCTTGGGTTATCCCAGTCCATGTACATAGACACTGTGCTGAAGAGGTTCAGCATGGAAAATTCCAAGAAGGGCTATCTACCGATAGGCCATGGAATTTCTCTCTCTAAGAAGGATTGTCCGACAACTCCTGAAGAGAGAGAGCGTATGAGTAGAGTCCCATATGCTTCAGCCGTGGGATCTATCATGTATGCCATGACATGTACAAGACCAAATGTGACATACTCACTAGAAGTAGTGAGTAGATACTAATCTGATCCTGGAGAAAATCACTGGAAGTGGTTAAAGCCATCCTTAAGTATTTGAGAAATACTAAGGACCAATGGTTGGTTTATGGCGAGTCAGATCTGAAACTTGTGGGGTTCACAGACTCCAGCTTCCAATCTGACCATGATGACAGCAAGAGCGTGTCGGGTTATATCTTTACTCTGAATGGTGGAGCCATCTGCTGGAAGAGTTCCAGGCAGCATACTGTGGCAGACTCTGTTTGTGAAACGGAGTATATCGCAGAATCAGATGCCGCAAAGGAAGCTGTGTGGCTGAGAAATTCATCAACGAGCTCGGAGTAGCACCCTCCCTCGATGGTCCAGTCCTGCTCTACTGCGATAGCACTGTGCCATAGCTCAGGTGAAGGAACCCAAAGCACATTAGCGGACGAAGCACATCTTGCGCCGCTTCCACCTGATCCGAGAGATCGTGGATCGAGGTGACGTCGACCTTCAGAAGATCGACGGAAAGGAGAACCTAGCTGACCCCTTCACTAAAGCCCTGGCAATAAAGGAGTTCGACAACCACAAGTCGAAGATGGGTATTAGATACTGTGCCGAGTGGCTTTAGGACAAGTGGGAGTTGTTGGGAAATATGTCCCAAAAAGCCAATCGTCAAGCTGTTGACGGTTGAGCAACCAAGTATTGTAATTGATTTGTTAATAAATAAAATATATTTGGCATCTTCATTATAAGCTTTCATCTTCTAATGAACTCCGTTGTTATGATGAAGTCCTTAGGACTATTTAGGTTCGATAAAGAGAAGATTTATCGATTAGTCCTTAAAACTGTTCACGACCAAATGATAGGCTGTTAATAAGGATGACAGCTTCTATCGAGCATAGGTCGCTGTAGGCCATATGGGTTGGTTGTCCTCTTAACCAAGGAGTGTGGAGACACTGGTATGGCATACAGGTGAGATGTAAGGGTACATCATCATTGAACGTGACCAACTCCAGAGCATTCTGCTGTCGAGAATGTCTCTGATGGGATATAGGTATAAGTGTCCCTTAGACTTGAGATCGCCTCAGTGACTTGCAAGCAACTCACTGTGCTTTGGTACTGGACTAACTGAATTTCTAATTCAGGGACGGAGGCTTCTGGGCACAGTCAAGTACTTGCGAAGTCAGAGTGTGATCGAGATGGGATTGACCACTCCAAGAGTTGGAGAAGAATGAGTCGCTGTATTTCAATTTAGCAAAACCTTGGCCAGGGTAATCCATCAGATGGATTTGATATTTTGAAATACAATGTGGACAACCTGATCAGAGTTGATAGTTGAGCTCTGGGGTGTCCTATGATCATTTTGGTCAAGGGGATGAATTATATGAAAACTATATCCGCATGGGTTCTAAGGATGTTGTTCTACACATTCGACCTATCCGATCGTCGGGTACCATTGCTAGATGGTCACTTCGATTGGTATAGAATTTATTTCTATGCTACCAGCTTAGGTTCGGACCTATGAGGTCACACACATTAGAGTTCATGATCTGATCGGATGGTTGATCAACGATTAAGAATCATTCTAGGGTTAAATGATCAATACGATTGACATTTAACCCAGTGCAAGTGTTGCAGGAGGATCGATTAGCAATTCGATTGCTAATTGGCTTAATTTGATTAAGCCAATGGGCTGAGATTAAGTTTAATTAAATATGATTTAATTAGATTTATTTTGGGCTTGATTGGATCAAGTCCAATTGGTTTATTGGATAAGCCAAGTGCAAGGAAAAACTAGTCCTAGTTCAACTAGGACTTGGGTCAATCTAATTTCTAATTTGATTAAAAATTAAATCAGATTTAAATCTAATTTAATCTGATTAAATTAAGTTTTAATTGGGTTAAGATCTATTTTAATTGGGTTGATCTAATTTTAATTTGATTTAGTTTGGGAAACCAAATTAAAACAAGTCATAAGACAGAATCCTAGTAGGACTAGGATTCCACCTTGCGCCACATAAGCCTTCTCCACGCCCTCTCTCTTAATTCAACGTCAATCTCCACTTATTTTGTGCGACAAAAGCCCTCTCCTAGATCTCTCTCACGTTCACAAAAGGTCTCTTCTCTTCTTTCTTACATGGAAGGTGGTTTGGATCAAATCTAAAAGGAATAAGTTTGGATTTTGAATTCTATGAGATAGAGTTTTAGAAATCCAAAACTCTTTCAATTTTGCACCGAATTTATCCAAATTTTTTTTGAAATTTTCATGGCTTTTAGGGTTTACATTTACACCATTTTCTGGTGATCCATGCACAAAAATATGGAGGAGGTGCTCAAGAGTTGGGCGTCCCTTAACTTGCCATGTTTGGATAAGCCTTGACTAGGTGTTTGACCTAGACAAGGACTCTATCATATTCTCTATATAAGATGAGTTTCTTCATAAAATTTTAGGAGAGATAGTATTTGAGAGACCTTTCTTCCATCCAAAAATTAGAGAGAAATACCTTTAGGTCGTGGAGATATAAAAGATGCAAGTTTGGGTGTCTAGAGAGAAAAACGTGAAGAAGAAGAGGGTCTTCTTCTAGGGTTTTTATTTTCATATCTTTCCTCCTTCCATCTTGAGTTTCCTGAGAGTGTCTCAGATCTGAAACTCCTCCTTCTACTTTCTATCATTGGAAGAGTCCAAATCAAGAAGAAGGAGGCACCTGATCAACCATCAAAGAAGGATCAGCGCAGTACTAGCATACTGTGCTGATTTCCTGAAGCAGGACTTCTGATCGAGATTCGTGGGCTCGTGTGGACGACTCCTAGAGGCCGGATGCGTGTGTGGCTTGCAACATCATCCTCAAGCCCAGATCAGCAAGGTTAGAACATCTAACTTGCAAGGTAATAGATCTGATCTATTGTTTAATACATACATTAGATGTAGTATAGAAACATGTTGATATGATCAACATGTAGTTCATGCTATATTTATATATTTTAATTTTTGATTTAATGCCATGTAATAATCATGTAATAGATCTTAGATCTAGGGATTTTTTGATCTTAAAAAATAAATTTTGATTTATTTTAGTCTTCCGCTGTATGATCTTGAAAAAGTTTCAAGATCTAACCCTCTTTTTCAAGATCTAACCCTGAAACCCTAGATCTGGTTCCTACAGTGAGTTGCTTGCAAGTCACCGTGGTGGTCTCAGGTCGAAGGGACATTTATACCCATATCCCATCGGAGCAAATCTTGATAGCAAAAATAGCTCTGGAGTCGGTCACGTTCAGTGCAGATGTACCCTTACATCTCACCTGTATGCCATACCAGTATCTCCACACTCCTTGGTTAAGAGGACAACCAACCCATATGGCAGACAACGACCTATGCTTGATAAACGTTGTCATCCTTGGTAACAACATATCATTTGGTCGTGAATAGATTTAAGGACTAAACGATAAATCCTCCTTTGTCGAGTCTAAATAGTCCTAAGGACATCACCACAACATAGGAGTTCATTAGAAGATGAAATATTTTATGATGAAAAATGCAAAATAACTTTTATTTGTTTATAATTCATATACTAATACAAAAAGGAGCACAACCGTCAACAGGCTGACGATTGGCTTTGGGACACTATTCCTAACAGTCAAACTATAACACACTCATGGTGAACTATTGATGCACCTCAGGTCAAAGAACTAGACACACAACTGCAGCATCGAGCTAGTCATCGACGAGAAGGTAGACTTCCTTATGACTGCTCGAGGTGGTCATGCTCAGTACTCTCATTCTCAAAGAATACCTGTACTCTCGCTCCGGTGTCTCCACACCGTAGACTCAAGACACATCTATCCTAAGAAAGCAATCGTACACCAACCTTTCGGATTGATCACCATCCTCGTGATGATCCTATGGTCAGGAGCTGTTTATGAGTTAGTTATGTAAATTCATGTCTAAAATTTTTAACTCTTGAAAATATGAATTGACATTCCTACTAACTCAAAAGATGTATCACAGGCACAATGTACACAATGTGATAGAAGAATAACCCATTTATTGATTTATAATCAAAATTATAAATTTGCCCTTAGATTTGTATAGGAATGTGTCAGCCAATCTGGCATCTAGGGCACACATCTAACAAACTCCCACTTGACCTAATACCAATTGGCTATATATCTAAGTCCCATCTTCTTAAGTTGGGCTTCGATCTTTTGCTGGCCTAATGGCTTTGTCAGTGGGTCTGCCACATTGTCTGTGGAGTCGACTCTCTTGACCTCGACATAACCCTTTTTGAGATAATCATGGATCAAATGGAATCGCCGCTCGATGTACTTGGACTTCTGGTGAGACCTTGGCTCCTTAGCTAGGGCTATGGCACCATTATTGTCATAGTAAAGAGGAATGACATCTGATGATATCACTCTAAGCTCTGCGGTAAACTTTTTATACCAGAATGCCTCCTTCACAGCTTTCGATGCGGCAATGTACTCTGTCTCCATGGTGGAATCAACAATCACCGTCTGCTTGAAACTCTTCCAGCTGATGCACCACATTACAAATGAATAGACTCCCAGATGTCGACTTTCGATCATCTATTTCATACATAAAGTCTAAGTCTATATATCCCTGAATCTGGAGTTCTCCATTCTCAAAGATTAGAAACATATCCTAAGTCCTTCTCAAGTACTTAAGGATATATTTCATAAAAGTCCAGTGCTTTTTGTCTGGATTCGATTGATATCTGCTTGTGACACTCACAGCTGGGCTATATCAGGTCGTGTACATAGCATGGCATACATGAGGCTCCCTATTGTCGAAGCATAAGGGATCTTTCTCATGCATTCAATCTCCTCAGATGTGCTAGGGCACATCTTCTTGGAGAGATGAATGCCATGTCTAAAAGGTACTAAACCTCTTTTGGAGTTTTCCATGCTAAACCTTTTTAGCACCTCCTCTATGTACATCTTCTGTGAAAGTTCGAGCATCCTATTTGGTCTATCTCTATAGACCTTAATACCCAGTATAAAGGATGCCTCTCCTAGATCTTTCATAGAGAACTCCTTAGACAACCATACTTTGACTGAGGTCAACATGAAAATGTCATTCCCAATTAGGAGGATGTCATCTACGTACAATACGAGGAAGACAACCGCGCTCCCACTGACCTTTTTGAACACACATGGTTCCTCTTTGTTCTTGATGAAACCAAACATTTTGATCACATCATTGAAATGAGTATTCCAACTCCGAGATACTTGCTTAAGTCCATAAATGAACCTTTGCAGCTTGCATACCTTGTGATCATCATCACTGGATGTGAAACCAAGTGGCTGTTCCATATAGATATCTTCCTTAAGATGTCCATTTAAGAACACCGTTTTCACATCCATCTGTCATATTTCATAATTGAAAAATACTGCAACAGCAAGCAATATGCGGATGGATTTTAGCATGGCTACAGGCGAGAAGGTATCCTGATTGTCAATGCCTTCACGCTGACTATAACCTTTCGCTATGAGCCTAGCCTTGAATGTCTCTACATTCCCATATGCACCTATCTTTCTTTTGAAGATCCATTAACACCCAATAGGTACAATACCTTCAGGTGGATCTACCAAGGTCCAGACTTGGTTTGAGTGCATCGAGTCAATTTTTGATCTCATTGCCTCTAACCATTTCTCAGAGTCGATATCTGATATCGCCTCGTCATAGGTCTTGGGATCATCACAATGAACCTTATTTTTTGTGAAGAATATTTTCTCTACATCCTCTTGTATAGTACCTAAGTACCTTTCAGGAGGATGAAAAACCCTAATCGATTTACGAGGTGGAAGAGGTTGTGCTAAGACTGGTTCTGATTGATTTGGTTCCTCAGATTCTTTAGCTCGTTGCTTTTGGGAGATATTCTCCTTGAGCTTAATTATTCTCCCGATGCCACCATCTTGAATAAACTATTTTTCAAGAAAAATAGTATTTCAACTCACAATCACATTGTGGTCTTCCGAAATATAAAAATAGTATCCTAATGACTCTTTAGGATATCCTATGAACTGAGTTCTAAAAGACTGAACTCTAACTTATCCGTCTGCTGTCTCTTGACATGAGCCGGACAACCCCAAATTCTGAGATGATTCAGAATTGGCTTCTTACCATGCCATATCTTATATGGTGTGGTAGGAACAATTTTAGAGAAAATCCTATTCAATACATATATTGCTGTCATGAGACAATGTCCCCAAAAAAATTTAGGGAGGTTTGTGAAGCTCATCATGGAACGGACCATATCTAATAGGGTCCGATTTCTCCATTCTGAAATCTCGTTGAGTTGAGGCATTCCAGATGGAGTCCATTGAGAGACTATACCATTATCCTTAAGATAGTCTAGAAACTTCCGACTAAGGTATTCACCTCCTCGATCTGATCGAAGAACCTTAATAGGTTTCCTGTTTGTTTTTCTACTTCATGTCTGAATTCTTTGAACCTTTCAAAGGCTTCAGACTTGTGTTTCATTAAAAATACATATCCATACCTAGACATATCATCGGTAAAGGTAATGAAGTAGACGTAGTTGCCTCTAGCCGGCACATCAAATGGGCCGCACACATCCGTATGTACTAGGACAAGTAGGTCTGTGGCCCTTTCCCTATGTCCCACAAAAGAAAGCTTGGTCATTTTGCCTTGAAGGCATGATTCACAAACTAGATATGACTCGAAAGTCAACGGACTCAATAGCCCAGATTTCTCCAATTTATTAACCCTGTCTTCTGCTATATGACCTAGCCTTAGGTGCCAGAGATGCCTATTATTTAGACTATCTCTAGGCCTTTTAATTCCTATGGCATTCACATTTTGCTCGATATTAAATACAGATACATCAACATGTAACTGATAGAGATCGTTAATGATAAAATCATTTGCAACTTTATTATTTTCATAAAAAATATTACAATGGTCCTTATGAAAGCTAATCACATAGCCTTCTTGTGCTAAATATGAAACAGAAATCAAATTCATACTTGCTGCAGGCACATAATAACAGTCTCTAAGAAATAAATCTAATCCTAACAATAATCCAGAGGATAGGTTCTCACGGCCACAGCATCAACTCTTGCTCCATTTTTGATGCATAGGATCATCTCCCCATCCCTCAGCCTCCTGCTCTCCTCAAGATCCTGCATAGAAGTGCACAAATGAGCACTAGAACCAGAGTCAGGCACCCAAATGGATGCAGAAGAAATTGTAAGATTAGATTCTAAAATAAGCATACCTCCAGAAGGACCATCCTTCTTGTTCTTCAGGGTGGCCAGGTACTGAGGACAGTTCTGCTTCCAATTCTTCCCATCCACCTTCTACTTCTTCGTAGACTTCTTTTTCTTTCCAAAAGACTTTTTCTTGGAAAAAGTCTGCTCCACAGTAAGAACTGAGCCTTTTGAACCCTTCATAGAATGCTCAACCGTAACTAGTATGTTTATTAACTCGGCCAAGGTACACTGCATCTTATGCATACGAAAGTTCATGATGAACTGACCATATGCATTAGACAAGGACTGAAGGATCACATCAATCTGAAAATCTTTGTCTAAGATGATATCGAGCTTCTCAAGCTCCTCAAGATCCTTGATCATTGTCGAATAATGATCTTGGACTGACTGCCCATCATACATTTTAGCTTTAAAAGTCTTTGACAGACTTGATACTTGGCTGCGCGACTTTGTTCACCAAACAATTCTTGTAGGTGAGCCAACATTTGGCGGGTAGTCAAAATATTCTCATGTTGATACTGCAAGTCATCAGATATTGCACCCAACATGTAGTACCTTGCTTTGTTATCATCATCCGTCACTTTTTCAGAGTGCTCTCTGTTCAGCAGTCGAACGTGCTGGCATGGCAGGTGGGTCCTGGTCCAAGACATGAGTCAATTTTTTAAAATCCAGAATAATTTTGTAATTCCTCAATCAATCCTTGAAATTTGGTCCAGTCAATCTATGGGTGTCTAGTATTTTGGTCAGGGGGTTGGAGGTAGACATGTTTTCTGTAGAGAGTCAAAAGTTTTTAGTTAGATTTTGTAATCAGACTTAACCAATTTATTTAAGGATTTTATTTTTAAACAAATTAGGCTCCCACTATTTTCTCAGATCCCTACACTCCCTAGGTAGAGATGTGAAAATCTCCATGATCAGTGATTTCTAGTGGGTGGTGCGGTCTCACCGACTGGCTCACCACCTCATCTAACAGTTATTGGTGATGGGTCAACTGATGAGTGGATAACTCTTGTCCAATGATTCTCTAATCATGGTGCACCCAAAACTTAGTCTCTAACTCATGAAGCTCACCATGCCCGAAATATTGCTCCAATATTTAGTTAAGTCAAATCCACCATTTGCATGAACTAGATTCCTGATTGGATCCCTCACCATATCTGGAATATTGAGCCCAATCCATCCTCTAATTCGTAGCATCCAATGCCTAATGGACATGGTTGCATCTTCCCGATGCAACTGAGCCACTGTATCCAGTCGAGAATAATCAACCCCGAGAAGGGCCCGCACATCTACAATGGTGGAAGACCTAGACTTAATATTTTCTTAGAGAGATTTGATTTAGGTCTCATTAAACTTGACTTGATATAGTCATAATAATTATGACTAACCTAGTAGCATGGGTCAGCTCGAATTGTTAGCCATCTCAAATCAGAACTGAGTCGACACATATGGCCAGGTAAGTGAGACTGATGGAAGGAATATGCCATTAACTCGACAAGAACACATTCGAGTCGAGTAGCTCCCAATTAAAAATCAGTCGGTCGCATCTGCCCAACTTACCTTAGACATCAAATTGTCGAACCAAAATCAATTGAGTTAGCCTACAATCCAAACTCTAACCACTGAGCCAAATTAGGTCTTAACTTGATCGAGTCACATCTAAATGTGATTCGACCTTGACCCAGACTTAATTCTATTAGGCTAGTCAATTATTAGCTTTCATGATCCCATCTAACCAACTCTTGATTTGGTTTGATCAACCGCTAGACCTAATTGAGCTACCTAAGCCCGAACCTAATTTTATGAAAATATCTTAGATCTGAAATTCTTAATTTTAGATCTAATTTAATTTTATAAGCTTAATTCATTAATTAAGTTTGGGTTCATAAACAAAATATGTAAAATAAATCCTAGGGTTTCAGGATTTAGGATTTTGCAGAAAAGTAAGTTTTGA
>NC_026000.2:100378844-100481705 GCF_000442705.2 Elaeis guineensis
TTTCTGATTAAGGACGAATGCGCAGCACCCCTACACGTCATAAGAACAACCCCATTGAATGAGAAGAGAGGGTCTTAAAATCCTACTTCACTCTTATGATAGGACGGCCATGAGGAACACCTTAATCAGAAATATAAATTTAACTACAAAACTAGTTAGATCTAAATTTACATATCTCATATATAATTTAAGATCTAACTAATACATGCTTTGCATACATCTCATGTTTCAAAAATTGATCTAATTAACATGCTTTCAGATCTGATACATCACATATAATATCTAAAAAATAAGATTTAAATTAAACTATTCAAAATTAAATCTATTCTAAATAAGTTACTGGAATAATTCTACAACTAGTCTAGGCATGCAACAGATCAATTTTATAAAAAAATTAAAATTTTATTTTTTATTTTTTGATCTGATTATAATACTTATAACATCAAAAAATAAAAAATAAATTATATTTAATTTATATTTTAATCTCATTAAAATATAAAACTTAAGACTGTTCATGGATTCAACTAATCCTAGTCTAGTCATGCATCTCATGCATGTTAGATCTTCTCAGATTTAATTTTAAATATTTTGATTTCAAATCCTATCATATCTGATGTGACATCTAAAATTATTTAATATCAGATAAATTAAAATTAAAATCAGACCTAAATTAGATCTGAAACTGAGCCATCAACCTGGCTCTGATACCAGTTGAAGGAAAAATCGTCTTTTTCTTTTGTAGGATCTTCCAGATTTCATCAAATCTGGGGTGAAATAATTTAAAAATTTTATCCTATCCTATTTTAGATCTAATATCTATTAGATCTAATTTTATTATCTAATATTTAAAATCTAAAATTAAATTTAAAAGTATGAGAAGTATAGACATACCTCAAGGGTAATATGATTATCCTGTAGATGATCTCAGCACAGCCTGAGGTTCTGATGTAGCCACACAAGCACCTGACCTCTATCAATATCTACTCAAGTAGGACCTAGAATGTCTTCTCCTCATAAATCTATGCTCCAAAAATTAGATCTCTATCTGATTTGGAAGTGCTTCAGAACTCCTTCTGAAGTTGGAGCAGCAGCCTGTCGAAGATGTCCTGCAGCCTTCCTGTTCCAGGCATCACCATGCCTTGGACCTTTGCCAGATGGATGTCCAACTTTTTGGACATGAAGAGGGGAGAGAGGAGAGCAGGAAGATATGGAGAAGAGGAGAGGATTCTCATTTTGGCTGGGTATTGAGCAGAAATTCTTAAACCCTAGGCACAAACAGGGATTTTATAGACCCTGTATGCTGCGCAGTGCCACATCTTTCGATCAATCAAAAAATTCTATTTAATCTAAAAAAATTTTGATTGGTGGAGTGATGTTATCTGATCACATCAGATAAAAACCCCACCTTATCTCCAAAAGTTGGCACCAACATTGGATAAGCACAAAGAGAGTTGGCGCCAAGGAGTCCAATCTTATCAAGTCTCTCCAATTCTTATCCACTTGGGGCGCCCACTTAATCCAATTGGACTCATGCCATAATCTGATTATGGCACCCAATTTGATGTGGTTTGGCATGTGGACACTCCACAATAATCATCCAATGAGCTCTTGCCAAGTGGCCTTCAGTTTGAGACCCATATGTCAACATTTGACAGATATCCTAAAATGAAAATGGCAGGTGTTAGGAATTAGCAGGGGTTGTCTTAAATTCATCTCATGAATTAAGACAAACTTTTTCTGAACTGGACAAGCTTCATTTAGACTGAGAGCAACCTTTTCAAGATTTTTTGGATGAGTCAAATCATATTTGGCTCAGTCGAGATAGAAAAGATTACATGAGGAGAAAGTTAGGCTCAATTGTATGCTAGCACGATTTCTTTGAACCTAATTGGATCTTATCCAAATCAATTGGGTTAGCCCAATTGATGACATCTAGACCCTAACCCTTATTTGTGTGACCCAGTTAGGTTCAATTCTGTATGGTAATGAGACATGTCGTGATCTCATCATCGACATCATCGAAACTCCTTTCGATGGATCAGAACTCTTCTGATTCAGACAATTAGAATGATCGATCATCAAGATCATTCTAATTGCTCCCAAAATCCACCAGTGAACCTAACAGTATATGGTGGTAATTCATCAGAACTGAAGATGAATCTCTCGGTGCGGCTACTGTGTGATTGAGTTTCTCTATCATGAGTCTCGACTGAATTAGGGTTAAGGTGAACTCATCAAACCCAACATCAGTCATATGAATCAATCGATCGATCTGAGTCTGATGTGAAACCCCAATGGAAAATTTTTTTCCATTATTTCACTCTGCCATGGCCATGGGCTTAAGGACTTGATCTTTCGATCACCATAGTACTACTCTCATCTATCGAGATTGATAGATCCCATCTTGGTGTGATCTGGTTCCTACAATGAATATGCTACAGCCAACATACACCTCAGGGTTCTAAATGGCTAAGAGACGAGTTATGGTGTAGTCAAACTATAACACACTCGAGGTGAACTGTCGATGCACCTCAGGTCAAAGAACTAGACACACAACTGCAGCATCGAGCTAGTCATCGACGAGAAGGTAGACTTCCTTATGACTGCTCGAGGTGGTCACGCTCAGTACTCTCGTTCTCAATGAAAACCTGTACTCTCGCTCTGGTGTCTCCACACCATAGACTCATGACACATCTATCCTAAGAAAGCGATCGTACACCAACCTTTCAGATCGATCACCATCCTCGTGATGATTCTATGGTCATGAGCTATTTATGAGTTAGTTATGTAAATTCATGCGTTAAATTTTCAACTCTTGAAAATATGAATTGACATTCTTACTAAAAGGATGTATTACAGACACAATGTACACAATGTGATAGAAGAATAACCCATTTATTGATTTATAGTCAAAATTATAAATTTGCCCTTAGATTTGTACAGGAATGTGTCAGTCAATCTGGCATCTAGGGCACACATCTAACACTATGATGATCGAAAGATTGAGTCCTTAAGCCCATGGCCATGGTAAAGTGAAATAATAGAAAAGTATTTTTTATTGGGATTTCACATCAGACTCAGATCGATCGATTGATTCATATGACTGATGTTGGGTTTGACGAGTTTATCTTAATCTTAATTCAGTCGGGACTCATGATAGAAGAACTCAATCACACAGGTAGCTACATTGAGAGGTTCGTCTTCATTTCTGATGGGTTGCCATCATATACTGTTAGGTGTCACTGGTGGATTTTGGGAGCAATTAAAATGATCTTGATGATCGATCATTCTAATTGTCTGAATCAGAAGAGTTCTGATCCATCGAAAGGAGTTTCGATGATGTCGATGATGAGATCATAACATATCTCATTACCATACAAAAATGAACCTAACTGGGTCACACAAATAAGAGTTAGGGTCTGGATGTCATCAATTGAGCTAGCCCAGTTCGATTGATTTAGATTAGATCCAATAAGGTTCAAGAAAATCATGCTAGCACACGATTGAGCCTAACTTTCTCCTCGTGCAATCTTTTTCATCTCGACTGAGCCAAATATGATTTGACTCACCCTGAGAACCTTGAGAAGGTTTCTCTCAGTCTAACTAGAGCCAATCCAGCTCAGAAAAATCTTATCTTAATTCATGAGATGAATTTAAGACAACACCTGTCAATTTCTGTCACCTGCTATTTTCGTTTTAGGACATCGGTCAAACGTTGACTTATGGATCTTAAACTGAAGGCCACTTGCAAGAGATCATTGGAGAGTTTTTGTGGAGTGTCCACCTGCTAAATTAGGCCTCAAAGTGGGTGCCAAGATCAGATTGGGCGTGCACCCCAAGTGGATAAGGATAGAGTCCCATGAGATGAGGACTTTATGCCTTGATCGACTCAAACTATTGGGCACCTATCTCACTGTGTTTATCCAGTGTTGGCACCAACAGTAGGAAGGTTTGGTGGGGTTCTTATCTGATATGATTAGATGACATCACTCCACTAATCAAATTTTTTTCTAAAATTAATTAAAATTTTTTGATTGATCGAATGATGTGGCACTGCATGGCACAGCAGGGTCTATTTAAACCCTGTCTGCGCCTAGGGTTTAGAGAATCTGCTCAATCCCTAGCAAAAGCCTAATATCCCTCCACTTTTCCATATCCCCTCTAGTCTTCTCTCTCCCCTCTTCACATCCAAGAAGTTGGGCATCCATCTGGTGCTTGTGCAAGGCGTGGTGGCTCCCTGATCAGAAGACCGCAGAGATTTATCGAGAAGCTGCTGCTCCAGCTTTAGAAGATCTTCTGAAGATCTTTCAGATCAGATCCAGATCGATAGTGGTCAGGTGACTGTGTGACTATTTTTGAACCTCGAGCGTTGCTGCGATCATCTACAAGGTAATCTAGTTACCCTAGAGGTATTCCTCTAATCCTCAAGTTTTAGATTTAATTTTAGATTAAATATCAGATAATAAAATTAGATCTAATAGATCTTAGTCTAAAATAAAATAAGATAATTTTTTTAAAAAATATTTCACCTCAGATCTCATTAGATCTAGAAGATCCTACAAGAAAAAAGATAATTTTTTCTTCAGTACTGTATATGATTGAGCAGATTGAACACCTTAGCAAACTTATCTTTCTGTTGCATGAATGTTAGGCAAGGATGCTATCCTCAATTCGCTATCAAAATTCTACCTATCCTTACTCAGTCATTATAGAATGATGAAGCCTGCAGTAAACTATCATGGTTTGCTAGGATTACTGTAGATTTTTGAAAAGGATCACTAGATACAGAAGGAGCCGATGAATTTAGTGAGAGATTCATCTGTAGGTTGTTGATCCTCTAGGAGAGGAAAGAAGAAGAGGGTGCAGAAATCCCATGCCGCCAATCTTAAGCAGAGCAAAATATCAAAAATTGACAAGAACCAAGCAGAATGCTTCTTCTGTAAGAAGCTAGGTCATTGGAAGAGGAATTGTTCTACTTATATAGTCACCCCTGACCCAAATAGGCCTAAAATTAGGAAAAAGAAGCAAACGGTTGCTTTACAAGATACTTATATGATAACTCTTTGTAATTTCTCTAGTTGCAATACTAATATTTGGGTATTGGATATTGAAAGTTTGATTAATATATACAATTCGTTGCAGGAACAGCAGGTAAGTAGGAAGTTTTGAGAGGATGAGCAGTTTCTGAATGTTGGAGATGGAAGCCTTATTCCAGTTCTGGCCTTGAAAATTTTGCAACTTGTCTTCGAGTCCAGTAGTGTCATGTTAGATGAGTGTTATTATTATCCCTCTTTTCTGATGAATGACATCTCTGTAGGCCTTTTGGCCAAACTTGATTTCAAGTTTATAATAAAGGATGATTTTTGTGATATCATTATGAATGATACTATAATTATACGTGGATAATTAAAAAATGACATATATATAATATCACGGCTAATTGGTATAATGTACACATCCAGTAAACATCCAAAATTAGATAATATCAGTGAATTCTATCTTCGGCATTGCAGGCTTGGACATGTGAACAAGAGTAGGATTGATAGGTTGATCAAAGAGCATACCCTTGAAATAGATGATTGTGAATCATTACCAATCTAAAAATCTTGTTTGCTTGGTAAGATGACTAAGTCACCTTTTAAGAAAAAAGGTGAAAGAGTCAACGATATCCTAGGTGTTGGAAATTATGTCCTAAAATCAATCGTGTAACGATTGAGTTCCTCTTTGTATATGAATTATTGATAAATGAATAAAAATTATTCTGATATTTTTCATCACAAAATTACATCTTCTTTGTAGAACTCGTGTTGAGATGAAGTCCTTAGAACTATGTTAGTGATTTGGGTTCGCATCTTTGTGCTTTTGAAAAATTGAGATCAGGAGATCGGGAGGGTGACTTTAATGGGCGGGATGTAATCATATAAATGTGACAAAATGTTGTCAGACTTGGACCCCAATTTGGTATATACCCTTAAATTGGTTTGGTCAAACATCGATCAAAATTAGATGAACCATCTAAACCAAATAAACCAGTTGAATTGAAGACCCACTTGAACCAGACAAACCATAGAAATTTGAAATGTAGGCTGGAATACTAATTTACCACCCTAAACCCAAATGCCCAAGGCCCAAATCCAATACTAGTAAACAAATACAACCCAAAAATTAGGGGGGCAAAAAAAAGCCTCAACTGCACTTATTACTATCATGACCATTGTTAGGATATTTTTATTTTTTTATTTTTTTATAATTTTTAAAATAAAAAATTTTGAATTATGACATCATATAGATATCAGCATTTTGTGAGCTAGTTGAAATAATTGAGCTGACTAAACTAGGGACAGTAAAATAATTGAGCCGATTAGATAGTAAAATAATTCAACATTCGATTTAATTTTTAAAAATTAATAATAGCTATTTTAAATCCAATTAAAATATCAATTAATCCTAATCATATTAGAATCAAATTAGACTCAAAAAAATGGGAAACCAAATCTGATTTGGAGCTCAATTTATTTAGATTGGATGTCTCATAATTGGAGGAGGAGTCCTAGTCCAATTGGACTCTTTCTTGGTGCTTGAGTCAAACTCAATTTTTAATCCTAATCTCATTAGAATTTGGTTCACCATAAAAAAAATATTCTTAGTCCAATTAGGGATACATAAATCTTAGACTAATTAGGAATTAGATCAAACCCAAATCTAATTCAACTGGGATTAATCATCTAATCCTTTTAGGATAATCCTATAACCCTATAGGGTTGATCAAATTAAATCCAAAATGAGTCAAATTAAATTCAATTAAATTAGACTTGATACAAACCTCAATGCTCAATCGAATTGAGCTAATTATCAATCCTATTGCTAATTAATCCTTCTATGACTCACTAACTCTTTAGCAAGTTATATAATGCAATATTTGTATTAGATCAATTATCAATCAAATTGATAATCAAATCTTATTATGATTCATAATTGTAATTCAACCATCTGATCAGTTAAAAGCCACTTTTGTGTGTGACCCTATAGATTCTATTCTGTCTGGTAGTGAGATATATTGTGATTTCTATCAAATATTATTGAAACTCTTTTCAATAGATTAGAATAATTTTAACTCTATCCACTAAGGATCATTGATCATCAAGATGATCCTTATGAGTCTCACAATCCACCAGTGACATCTAGTAGTATGTAGTGGCAATCCAGTAAATAAAATATGAACCTCTAGATGCAGTTAGTGCATGATAAGTCTCTCTATCATGAGTCCAATCAGATGGCAGGTCATGGATAAATCATCAAACCTTAGCATCGATCATATGATAGATTCAATTAGCTCAATTCCATATGTGACTCTATGGAAACTCTTTTCCATCAATCACAATGCTATGGCCATAGACTTAAAGACTCAGCCTCTTAAATTTCATAGGACTACTTTCTTTTGCTAGGATCGATAGATTCCATCTTGATGCACATCCTGCTCCTATAGTGGATCAAATATCGCCAACATCCACTACAAGAGCTTCTTGAGATCCATATTGATGTGTCAATCAAACTCCAATAACCTCACTGTGAGTAGTAATATCACCTCAGTCAAAAGATCAGTCATACTACTGCAGCATTGAGAAAGTCACTAACAAGCGAATAGACATCCATGTGACTTCTCG
This sequence comes from Elaeis guineensis, assembly GCF_000442705.2. Classification (NCBI taxonomy): domain Eukaryota; kingdom Viridiplantae; phylum Streptophyta; class Magnoliopsida; order Arecales; family Arecaceae; genus Elaeis; species Elaeis guineensis. Next base: position 100,386,509 of record NC_026000.2, read on the forward strand.
TGTTGGTCATGCTCAGTGCTAGTTGTTCTCTAATAACTACCTGCACTCTCGCTCCAGTATCTTTACACTGCAGACTCGAGATCATCTATTTGAAGGAAGTGATCCATGCACTGGTCTATCCAAATCAATCACCATCCTCATGATGATCCTATGACCAGGAGTAATTTAGAAATCAATCATTAATAACACATACCTTAAATTCTCAACTCTTTGAGAATATATATCATTATCTTGTTAATCCCTTGGATGATTTATGGATACATAAATATGAATAATAATATAACTACCCAATAAGTACAAAATCATATCTTAGAGATATGAAATTGCAGGGTTTTGGTGTACAGAGCGGAAGCATGGATTTCAAAGCATTTAATATGAAATCATAAACCAAAACCTAACTCCAGGAACACCTTATTAGAATTTAATTTAAACCATATTAATATGCATTAATATCAGAATAAAAGGTATAGAAACATACCTACAATCGCTAAACCCTTATTTGTGCTCGATTGCCGGCAGCAGTCCGTCAGGATTTCCACCAGGTGCCCATGTGTTCATCATCCAACGTTGATCCACACAGGGACTCGATCAACCCTCTAGCACCTTTTAAATTTTATATGCAATTAAATTCTTATTTTTCAGAATTTAATTTCTATTTGGGCAGAACCTCCTTTCTTGGCTTTGCTATCACCCTGTTGAACCTTTCCTTGCCTTTCTTTCTTGCTCCTTGTCACCTTAATTTTTATTCTAATACTCTAAGCCTTTTGGAAGACTTATTGTCCTCTATCAAGACTTTGTCTAGGCTAGAGAATAAGAATAAGAAAAATTGGACAAGAGGAGCCTATTCTAAAAAAAAAGGAGAATTGGATTTCTTGGACACTAGGTGTGCACCCCTATTTATATTGCACGTAGGGGTGCAAACCAAGCATCTCACGCCCACACACAAAGCATCTCATGCCTCCACCCATTTTCTCATGCCCCATCAGAGTATAAAATGCCATGTGCACATCAAAGTTGGGTTGAAGAGGCGCCTTGAGGCAGAAGGACTCTTCATACTCAACTTACGGTGTTCACATGAGAAGTCGCAATGCTTCTCTTATTGGCGCCATTTCTCATAGCCTTTGGATCTGGAAGGAAGCCCATCCAAGGGCCAAGAGAGAGGGTGCCAACATCAGGGTGGGCGCATGAGAGAGGAGGGCGTGGAAAAGTCAAAACTATCTCTCCATTTGACTTGGTCCAAGGGGCACTTCCAAGGGGTGGCGCATGGGATTTCATCCTTATCTCTTCCCACAAATATTCTAAAGAGTGTTTTAGATATAGAAGGACTCTTAGGCACCTTCTAAGAGATTTGAAGGCCTCGTAGAATAAAAAACCATGAAGGAAAAATGGATAATTTCAAGCAAGGGGCGCCAACACTCATCCATGCACCATGTGTCACATGCGCATGGACCAAAAACTCATGCGCCAAGAGAGAGAGTCTCAGGCGCATGGGTTTGAAATTAAAAACAACCAAGTGTTTTGTAATTAAATAAAAGGTTAACCCAATTAACTAGCCAAATTTAATTTGACTCTAATTGGATCTAATTAGCCCAAATCGGAACCCGATTCAAATCTAGATGCTAGGGTTTGCAACATGCGCTAACATGTTCAACTTGCAAACATGGTTTAATCCAATTAAACCCATGATCGATTCTCTTTGTGTGTGACCCATTGGGTTCACATCTAGCCAGTAGTGAGTCCGGGTGCAATTTAACCTAATCTTGTTAGAACACAATCAAGCCGATTTAGGTCAAATCGAGCTGACCCATTTCGATCAATCAGAACAACTTCTAATTGATGATCATATTAAACTCTTTAATCCAATCGAACTCACAAGACATGATTGATGTCTAGCAATGTATCGGGTATACCTGAAAGATATAAAATTTTGATGAAAATACCAAAAATATCCTTCTATGGGAAGTTACCGTGCAACTTGATCTTACGATCATCCTACAACCCGAATATAACTTTGGGTATAAAAAAATGTCAAACCCAATTTTATATTCATATTTCTCTCGATCAAATAATGATGATTTGATTTATAAAATATTAGAAACTATTTCTAATATTTTATCATGCTTTAATCAAAGTCTTCCTGAATCACCATTCGATCGAAGCAGATAGGATGCGATCTCCTCTTACTAGGAGTGATTGTTTCCATATTGACCTACTCACAAACTTCATAGGCAATCCACCATATCCAAAACACCCCGTACATGATTAATCATGAATGAGTATGATCCAAAATATGGATTCATGCATATAAGATTTTATGGCAGTCTCAGATCAAAAGATATACATGCACAACTCCCACTAAGAGAAACATCTGTCGACATGTAGATAAGACTCTATCAGATGTTCTCTAATTGGATCAATTCAGTGAACTCATTCTCTAATGAACACTTACATCCTTGTATTACTGTCATACACAAGTAATTTTGAGATCAATTACCCTCTCCACTGAGCATACACATGATGTACCAGTCTTACCGAAAATATTGATCCCCTACTCAATGTTCCATCGACTAGGAATATTTAAAATTAGGGTATTAAGGTTTTAGGTCTGACTGGTATGATTGGATCATAACCCTAAAATCATAGCCCTAATTTATGGGGTTCATCATAATCTTAAAATTAAATAAGATGCAGCATATGATGAAATAAATGCCTTTATTTAAAAAATCAGTACATGAGTTATTGGGAGACAAAAGAATATCCATCAAATTACGTATTTTGATTGGCTTATAGGGCATACTCCTTTCAATCTCTCACTTGCACTAAAGCCAATCGCCCTTATATTTTAACCCCATACAATCATGGTGGCGATCGTACTACTGCTGTGGTAGAGCTTTAGTGAACGGATCTGCTATGTTGTTCTTTGTGTCTACTCGTTCAACAACAACATCTTGTCTTTCAATTATTTTCCGAACGAGATGGAAGCATCTCAAAATGTGCTTTGATTTATGGTGAGACCTTGGTTCTTTTTCTTGAGCAATCGCTCCAGTATTATCACAATAAAGTGGTACTGGGTTCTCAATCTTAGGAACGACACCCAATTCAGTGATGAACTTCTTCATCCAGACAGCTTCCTTGGCGGTTTCACTTGCAGCTATGTATTCTGACTCTGTGGTTGAGTCAGCTACAGTTTGCTGCTTAGAACTCTTCGAACTCACTGCTCCACCATTCAAAGTAAAGACATACCCTGAAATTGACTTGCTATCATCTGGGTTTGATTGAAAACTAGAATCAGAATATCCTTCTAGTTTAAGATCAGATCCACCATATATTAGAAAAATATCTTTAGTCCTTCTCAAGTACTTTAGAATATTTTTCACAGCCTTCCAATGATCCTCACCTAGATTAGCTTGAAATCTACTGGCTATGCCTAAGGCGTAAGCAACATTAGGCTTGGTACATAACATAGCATACATAATTGATCCTACAGCCAAAGCATAAGGAATAGAATTCATTCTATTTCTTTCTTCAGGTATCTTAGGAGACATCTTCTTAGAGAGATATATGCCTTGACTCATGGGTAAGTAACATGGGTAAGTAACCTCTTTTACTCCCATCCATACTGAACCTTTTCAGTATTAAGTCAATGTACTTAGACTGAGATAAGCCTAGCATCCTTTTAGATCTATCTCTATAGATCTTAATTCCAAGTATATAGGATGCTTCTCCCAAGTCCTTCATGGAAAACTTATTAGATAGCCAAAACTTGATTGATTGTAACATTGGATATCATTCCCAATGAGGAGTATGTCATCCACATACAGAATCAAGAAAACTATAACACTCCCACTAGTCTTCTTGTATACACACGGTTCATCCACATTCTTGATGAAGTCAAACTCTTTGACTGTTACATCAAAGTGGATGTTCCAACTCCTTGAGGCTTGCTTTAATTCATAAATAGATTTCGTAAGCCTGCATACCTGATTTGGTCTGTCATTTGAGATAAAACCCTCTGGCTGTGACATGTAGACCTCCTCTTCTAGAAAACCATTCAAGAAGGCGGTCTTAACATCCATTTGCCATATTTCATAATCATAGTATGCTACTATTGCAAGCATAATTCAAATAGATTTGAGCATGGCAATAGGTGAAAATATTTCATCATAATCAATACCTTATTTTTGCCTGAAACCTTTAGCCACTAATCTGACTTTATAGGTTTCTATTTGACCATCTGCTCCAATCTTTTTCTTATAGACCCATTTGCACCCAATAGGGTTTACCCCTTTTGGTGCATCAATCAAAGTTCCCACTTTGTTGGTGTACATGGAGTTCATCTCAGATTTCATGGCATCCTGCCATTTGTCTGAGTCCTTACTCATGACAGCTTCCATATAGGTCAAAGGTTCATCATTCTCAATGGCTTGGGTACCTCCTCTTCTAGAAAACCATTCAAAAAGGCGGTCTTAACATCCATTTGCCATATTTCATAATCATAGTATGCTACTATTGCAAGCATAATTCGAATAGATTTGAGCATGGCAATAGGTGAAAATATTTCATCATAATCAATACCTTATTTTTGCCTGAACCTTTAGCCACTAATCTGACTTTATAGGTTTCTATTTGACCATCTGCTCCAATCTTTTTCTTATAGACCCATTTGCACCCAATAGGGTTTACCCCTTTTGGTGCATCAATCAAAGTTCCCACTTTGTTGGTGTACATGGAGTTCATCTCAGATTTCATGGCATCCTGCCATTTGTCTGAGTCCTTACTCATGACAGCTTCCGTATAGGTCAAAGGTTCATCATTCTCAATGGCTTGGGCTTCATTATTCTCAATAATGAACACATACCTTATAGGTGCATGTCGCACTCTATCTGTCCTATGGATAGGAGTTATGTGTTTTGGTTTTTCCTTATTTATGTGATTATTTGATTGAGAAACATCTATTTATTTTTCTTGAACTTCATTAAGTTTAATATTTCTCCCACTGCCTCTTTTTAGGATAAATTCTTTCTCCATGAAAGTGGCATGCCTACTTACAAAAATCTTTTATTCAGTAGGTTGGTAGAATAGATATCCTATACTATCCTTAGGATATCCTACAAACAAATATTTATCTGCTCTAGCATCTAGCTTATGTCCAAAATTTCTTTTGACATATGCTGAACATCCCCATATCTTAAAATATTAAAGATTGGATTTCTTACCTCTCCATATTTCATATGGAGTGCTAGATACAGATTTAGAAGGTACTCTATTCAAGATATTTATTACGGTCTCTAAAGCATGACCCCAGAAGAAAATAGGTAATTCAGTGAAGCACATCATGGACTGTACCATATCTAATAAGGTACAGTTCCTCCTTTCAGCTACACTATTTAATTGTGGTGTATAAGGAGGTGTCCATTCAGAGATAATTCTTTTTACCTTAAGATAGTCTAAAAATTCACTCGATAAGTATTCTCCTCCTCGATCAGATCGAAGGATTTTTATACTTTTTTCAGTTTATTTTTCGACCATACTTTGATACTCTTTGAATTTATCAAAGACTTTGGATTTATGTTTTATAAGATACACATATCCAAACCTAGATAAATCATCTGTAAAAGTAATAAAATAAGAGTATCCACCTCAGGCCTGAGTTGTCATAGGCCCACATACATCTGTATGTATAAGTCCTAATAACTCAGTTGTCCTTTCTCCATATCCACTAAATGGAGTCTTGATCATTTTACCCATAAGACATGATTCACAAGTTCCTAATGATTCATAATCATAAGGATCAAAGAACTTTTTTTTGTACAACTTGTTAATCCTAGTCTCACTAATATGACCAAGTCGATAATGCTAAAGTAAGGTATTATTTATATCATCTCTTTTACGCTTTCTATTTTCATAACATGAAAAATATTATCATTCAAACATAGATTCAACAAACCATTGTTAAAAATGCCATGACAAATTATTTCATTAGAAAATTCAATCGAGCAACCATTGCTCGTTACATATATTTGATAACCTTATTTTATCAACAAGGGCACAGATACAATATTTCTAATGATCTTAGGCATGTAATAACAATTTGTTAGCTCTAAGATCTTTCCAGAAGGAAACTTAAAAATATTTGTCTCTACAGCTTCTGCTTGGATGGACTCTCCTCTAGCACCGTAGAGCTTGAAGTCTCCCTCCTTCAAACTTCTAATTTTCTGCTGCCCCTGCAATGATTTGTAGATATGAAAACCATAAGCAGTATCCAATACCCAAGAGTTTGATATGGAAGAATCCAATGATAATATTGTATGTATCTCATACATACCTTTTGGTACATTATTTGCACTAGTCTTTACAGTTGCAAGGTAAGCCTTGCAATTCCTTTTCCAATGACCTGCCTTGCCGCAGTGAAAGCAGGTCAACAGTCCGGAGCTCTTCTTTCCTTTCTTCCTCTTATTTATGCCACCTTTAGGGTTCAGCCTCCTTTTAGAACCCTTTTTGCCTGCCTTCTTCTTGGAGATCCCATCCACAAGAAGAAGAGGAGCCTTATCCTTCTTGATATGGCTCTCTGCTATTTTGAGCATATTTAATAGCTCAGGTAAGGAAGTATTTAGTTTGTTCATGTGATAGTTCATGACAAACTGAGAAAATAATTCTGGAAGTGATTGCAGAATCAGATCCTGACTCAACTCCCCATCCATAACAAAACCTAATTGACCTAATCGAGTGATCAGGTCAATTACCATCAAAACATGATCTTGCACGGATGACCCTTCTGCCATTCTAGCATGGAATAACTGCTTAGATATCTCATATCTAGCAGTCCTACTCTGCTCCCCATAAAGCTCTTTTAAATTGAGCAATATGGAATGAGTATCCATGCTATCATGCTGCCTCTGCAATTCATTTATCATAGAGGCCAGTATGATACACTTGACAGTTAATGAATCATTTTGCCACATCCTATATGTGGCTTTTTCTTCCTCTATGGCATCCTCCCCAACTGGCTCAAGGTCAGGGGTATCGAGGATGTAAGAAAGTTTCTCTTGGCTGAGTACTATTTTAAGGTTTCTCAACCAATCCACATAGTTTGGACCAGTCAATTTATTTGTATCCAAAATGGAGTGAAGTGAAAGTGAAGAAGCCATTTAATCTACATAATAAAGAATATTACATAAGCAAACAACTCAAGATGATATGCACAATTAAATTAGGACTTTAATTTAATTATATCTCCCACTATTTTATCGGACATCATGACCCTCTAGTATGATGATCGAGAAAATCCTAATTGATTTTCTTAGTGGGATTGAGACCCTAATTGCTTATAAAAGATCTTGTGATTGCACAACAAACCTTTTATAATTTTAAAGGTAGGAAACTCTTTCCAATTGCATCTTATGCAATTCTCAATATAATCCTAGCCTCTAAAACTTAAATAGCCTTGTGTTTGCACAACAAACCATAATGTTTTAGTTAAGTAGGATCCTTCATTTCAATACAGTCAAAATGGAATATAGCTGCTCTTATGGTTACACAACAAAGCAATATACTCAAAAATGCTATAAGCATCTTAATGCACTAAAACAATATTACATCAGTTTCCATAATTGGTCTTGTGGTTTCACAACAAACCTAATATGGTTTGTGACATAATAATGTCCTAGCATGCAGGAAGGCCTTAATGTAGTGAATACAACACTAAGTAACCCAGCCAAGAATTAAATTAATCTAATCAGCTAGGTAAGTGGGAGAGAGGTGGGGGTCCCCCCGTTGCTTTCCTTAGATACCAATAAATTGGCCAGATCAGACAACGGAATCAATTAGAAACCATGTTCTCTTTACCAATTATGAACCACTTTACTAAATATTGATTGATCAATTAGACATCTAGACTGGTTCTGCTATTGGTTAATTACACTACAACTTAATATCATTTTAATAGAGGGCTTTTCAGGTCTCCATGCACATTTAATTTCTAAATCATACTGAATACATGAATAAACCAATCATGTTATATCAACATGTATGATTAAAATAAACAAGCATCATAGTGAACACAATTCAATATGACGGGGTAACATTCCATAATTATAAACATCATAATTTAACTATGAAATAATGAATATGAACTTATCATATTAATTATCATGCAAACATTATAAAATATGATCATATCATATTTATAATATTGCCATTAAATCATAAACATAACATCATATGATTTAATCTAACAAGCTTGCTCTGATACCACTGTAGGGTTTTGGTGTACAGAGCGGAAGCATGGATTTCAAAGCATTTAATATGAAATCATAAATCAAAACCTAACTCCAAGAACACCTTATTAGAATTTAAACCATATTAATATGCATTAATATCAGAATATAAGGTATAGAAACATACCGACAATCGCTAAACCCTTATTTGTGTTCGATTGCTGGCAGCAGTCCGTCAGGGTTTCCACCAGGTGCCCACGTGTTCATCATCCAACGTTGCTCCACACAGGGACTCGATCAACCCTCTAGCACCTTTTAAATTTTTTCTACAATTAAATTCTTATTTTTTAGAATTTAATTTCTATTTGGGCAGAACCTCCTTTCTTGGCTTTGCTGTCACCCTGTTGAACCTTTCCTTGCCTTTCTTTCTTGCTTCTTGTCACCTTAATTTTTATTCTAATTCTCTAAGCCTTTTGGAAGACTTCTTGTCCTCTATCAGGACCTTGTCTAGGCTAGAGAAGAAGAATAAGAAAAATTGGACAAAGGAGCCTATTCTAAAAAAAAGAAGGAGAATTGGATTTCTTGGACACTAGGTGTGCACCCCTATTTATATTGCACGTAGGGGTGCAAACCAAGCATCTCATGCCCACACACAAAGCATCTCATGCCTCCTCCCATTTTCTCATGCCCCATCAGAGTATAGAATGCCATGTGTACATCAAAGTTGGGTTGAAGAGGTGCCTTGAGGCAGAAGGACTCTTCATACTCAACTTACGGTGTTCACATGAGAAGTCGCAATGCTGCTCTTATTGGTGCCATTTCTCATAGCCTTTGGATCTGGAAGGAAGCCCATCCAATGGCCAAGGGAGAGGGTGCTGACATCAGGGTGGGCGCATGAGAGAGGAGGGTGTGGAAAAGTCAAAACTATCTCTCCATTTGACTTGGTCCAAGGGGCACTTCCAAGGGGTGGCGCATGGGATTTCATCCTTATCTCTTCCCACAAATATTCTATGGAGTGTTTTAGATACAGAAGGACTCTTAGGCACCTTCTAAGAGATCTGAAAACCTCGTAGAATAAGAAACCATGGAAGAAAAATGGATAATTCCAAGCAAGGGGCGCCAACACTCATCCATGCGCCATGTGTCACATGCGCATGGACCAAAAACTCATGCGCCAAGAGAGAGAGTCTCAGGCACATGGGTTTGAAATTAAAAATAGCCAAGTGTTAAGTAATTAAACTAAAGGTTAACCCAATTAACTAGCCAAATTTAATTTGACTCTAATTAGATCTAATTAGCCCAAATCGGAACCTGATTCGAATCTAGATGCTAGGATTTGCAACATGTGCTAGCATGTTCAACTTGCAAACATGGTTTAATCCAATTAAACCCATGATCGATTCTCTTTGTATGTGACCCATTGGGTTCCACATCTAGCCAGCAGTGAGTCCGAGTGCAATTTAACCTAATCTTATTAGAACACAATCGAGCCGATTTAGGTCAAATCGAGCTGACCCGTTTCGATCAATCAGAACAACTTGTAATTGATGATTGTATTAAACTCTTTAATCTGATCGAACTCACAAGACATGATTGACATCTAGCAACGTATCGTGTCTACCTGAAAGATATAGAATTTTGATGAAAATACCAAAAATACCTTTCAGTGGGAAGTTACCATGCAACTTGATCTTACGATCATCCTGCAACCCGAATATAACTTTGGATATGAAAAAATATCAAACTTAATTTTATATTCATATTTCTCTCGATCAAATAATGATGATTCAATTTATAAAATATTAAAAACTATTTCTAATATTTTATCATGCTTTGATCAAAGTCTTCCTGAATCACCATTCAATCGAAGCAGATAGGATGCGATCTCCTCTTACTAGGAGTGATTGTTTCCATATTGACCTACTCACAACCTTCATAGGCAATCCACTATATCCAGAATACTTCATACATGATTAAATCATGAATGAGTATGATCCAAAATATGGATTCATATATATAAGATTCTATGGCAGTCTCAGGTCAAAAGATTTACATGCACAACTCCCACTAAGAGAAACATCTGTCGACATGTAGATAAGACTCCATCAGATGTTCTTTAATTGGATCAATTCAGTGAACTCATTCTCTAATGAGCACTTACATCCTTGTATTAGTGTCATACACAAGTAATTATGAGATCAATTATTCTCTCCACTAAGCATACACAAGATGTACCAGTCTTACCGGAAACATTGATCCCCTACTCAATGTTCCATCGACTAAAAATATTTAAAATTAGGGTTTTAAGGTTTTAGATCTCACTGGTATGATTGCATCATAACCCTAAAACCATAGCCCTAATTTATAGGGTTCATCATAATCTTAAAATTGAATAAGACGCAGCATATGATGAAATAAATGCCTTTATTTAAAAAAATTAGTACATGAGTTATTGGGAGAGAAAAGAATATCCATCAAATTACATATTTTGATTGGCTTATAGGGCATACTCCTTTCAAAAATGTATCAGACAAGATTGACTTCTAGGGCATACTTCCAACACCCTATATAAGGGATGAAGGGGCACCACACAAGACACCAAGGGGCACCAACTCTTGGCATCCCATCTTTCTTACACACACATATTAATTTTTTTATGTGTAATCCAAAGCATTAAGGCATAGAATAGGAAGTGATTAACAAGCAGAAGGACTCTTCCTCTACTTAGAAAGATCTGGATGCCAAAATATGGCATGTGGAAAGGGAGAACGCATGAAAAACCAAGAGTCCATGACAAGATGGACTCTTCCATATCCACTGCAAAAATAAATGGCTTCCATTTTTTTTGTGGTGTTCAAACTCCTCGCTAGAGAAGAACTCTTCCTTCTCTTCTACACCCATAGTCCCAAGAGCCATCTCATGACATGGTGAATTAATAAACACATGGAGAATTAAAGGAAGGAAAGAGTTTGATATGAATTGGACTCTTCCAATTCATCGCACAAAAAGCGGGGCATCCTAAAATATTTTTGTCATGGAGTTCCTTTCAAGAGAAGGACTCTACTTTCTCTTCCATGTCCCACATCCCAAGGCTCCATCTGATGGTGCACAAAATAAAGGAATGAGTAAAGCATGTAAGAAAATTAAGAGTAAAGGAGAAGGACTCCTCTCCTTAAACACCTGAATTAAATGACACCTCATTTATTTTTTCATGTGGTTTTGATGTGGAGAAGATGGATTCAAATAGAATTTTCTATTAAATATCAAATAAACCACCTATTTAAAAATAAGTTCAAACGTAGTCAAATTAGGTTAAGACAACAAGCAAAAGGTTAGCACAAATACATTTGTACTGAACCCAATTGGGAACTTGAGTTAATTCATGTGCTAGTAAATCAATTAACCCATTGAATTTATAATAAATTCAAATTGATTAGACCAAGATCAAATTTTTATTGTGTATGATTTATTGTATTTTAAATCTAGCCAATAATAGATCCAGACTCTCGACATAATCCTAATCTGATTGGATTAGATCAGCTCAAGAGTCCCAATCAACTAGGACTCTTCCTAATCGATTTTAGAATTAAATTTTTTTAATTATGATGAGTCCATAAATCAAGATTGATGTCTAGCAATGTATCATGACTATCTGAAAGATTTAAAATTTGATAAAAATACTAAAATTATCCTTTTGTAGTGAATTATCGTGCAATTCAATCCTTCGATCACACAACATCCCGAAAAGGTCATGGGTATGAAAATATGTCAAACCCAAATACCTAACCATATGTATCTTGATCCATTAATGATGACTTAATTAATAAATCAGTTGAAACTATTTCTACTGTTCATCCCTACTTTGATCAAAGACTCTCAGAGTCACCATCCTATGAGATCACATAGGATGTTCTCTCCTCCTACAAGGAGTGACCAATTTTTTTGTTGATCACTCACAATCCCATACATACTTTACCATACCTAGAATATCCCACACACATCTTAGAGTGGTGTGCTAGAAAATAAATCAAAGTAAGGATCTATGTACACAAGGTACCATGATGATCTCAGATTAAAAGATCACATACACCACTCCCACTACATGTTAATATGCTGTAAGGCTCCATCAGATGTTCTTCCTACAGATCGATTCAGTGAACTCATTCTCTAATGAGCACCTATATCTTTGTATTAGTGTCACCACACAAGTGGTTGTTAAATCAACCATCCTCTCCATCAAGCATACATAAGATGTACCAGTCTTATCGAAATCATAGATCCCCGACTCGATGACCCAATGATTGAGAATATTTAAGATTGGAGCTATCAAGATTTTAGATCTCACTAGCATGATCTCATCATGGTGCTAAAATTATTGCCCTAATTTATGGTGTTTATCATAATCATAAAGGTATGATGTTGCAAATAATAAAACACAATACCTCTTAAATAAAAATGTCATGCAAAAGAGTAGGAAGAAAGTAACGAAAAATCCCTTTGCATCCCCATATGATTGGCTTGTAGGGTACTATTATTTCATCAATCCCCTTAATTTGAATACTTTCAACCATCTCAGCTGTAGTCCAAATATCATTAATCAATCTAATCATATCATCAGATTGAGAAGTATCTAATGAATCTTCCTTTTGATGCCGACCAATGATATTTGGAGCTTCCCCAATGAAATATCCATGTCATATAATCATAGATTATTCCACGCTTCAATAAATGGAGCTTAACATCCTTCTTATTCAAATATTTATGATTTCTCCATTTGATGCAAGGACATAGAATCTTATCACCCTCAGTAGAGCATTCAAAGGCATAGTTCAAAAACTCTTCAATTCTTACTTTATATTCATTAAATAGCCTATTACGTATTTGCATCCAACTCTTATTAGATACCATTACCTATGTAAAATATCAAGCATTGATAAATATTAGAAATAAAATTCTAAGTATTGATAAATATGAGCAATTACCATGCATGAATTTAAATATAAGTAAAATTCTAGTAATTCAATAATTTTTACGTAGCACGCATACTTACTGCTACTATGTCAAAAAATTTTCATAACCAATACAAAGAGCCAAACTTTGAATCAATATATAACAGCAAGTAGAAAACACAAAAAACTATAATAGATACTAATGTTCTTTAAATACTTCGATAGGCACTAATTCGTTATGTGAATTTTAGACTTGGGCCAGATATTGCTAAGATACTAATAGAATGGCACCAGAAGAGGCACTCTATGAACTAAGAAGTAAAAATGGTGAACTTCTACCTCTTAAAATGTTTAATCATGAGATAAAAAATACCTACATCCAATCACAAATTAGGTCGTGAGCTATAGCACTCAGACCCACCATATTAAGAAATTTCAGGCTAGTTTAGACAACATCGACCTAGACTTGGCACATAGCTATTAGAAACTAAATTAGCTAATGGAATTGTTACAATATGCAATGGGGTTTCAATAGGTTCAGCTTTCAATCTCAGGTGAGATTGTCCATATTTTTTGTTAGGTTATATAAAAAGTTCCTCTAGTTTGACCCCCATGCTGTTGTCTTCACTTTTTTTTTAGGTAAAACAGCATAATTACACAACACTAAAATAAATATAACAACTAACATCTGCATGTAGTCAAACCTAAATGACCAAACCTATGTATAGATCTTCCCTATCCTTCCCTACAGGCTACGGCTATCACTAACAAGTTATTGCTGCCTCATATATCAATCACAGGACTCCATATGTATATATCTAAGTAGTAAAAATGATACAAAGAAAACACATCAAGGAGACTAAAAATAAGAGAGAGAACATCTGAATGGCCATCTTGAAAGTTACAAATAAACTAGAAAATACAGCAAAATGAATCATAAAGAATAATTCCTCTTTTATGTTGTTGCCCATAATAGGTACTAAACTAGATTAATATTTAGAATTCCATAGATCATCCCAAAACCAATGAAGAGGGAGCATGTAATTTTTCTTTTTTTTTTTTGGACTAGAATGGTGCATGTGAAACATCTGGCAGACTACAATGACCAGTTTCACCTCATCCAAAATAAAAAATTAACCAAAGAAGAACAAGAAAAACTAAATACCCATGAAGAAAATAAAAAATCATAGCCCACTAATCTATAAAAAAAATAAAGGCACATACACAAGATAGAAAGTCGAAAGGCTGGGAATGTATTGAATAAAGAAGGTGAAGCAGAGATTTTTGAGTCAGTATCCTCTCCAAAGTCATAGTATTACTGCATAGAATTTTTCTTTTTGTGGGATCCACGATACGCAAGGAGGCACAACAAAATTTTTTAGGATTTTATTTTATGGTAGAAGGGAGGACACAAGGATGTGCACGAGAGAGAATGGTGGGTACAGAAGAAGGCACACAAGAGAGAAAGGAGAGAATATTTCTTTTTATGGGAGAAGGAGAATGCAAGGAGGCACTTTTGTTCTATGAGAGGAGTCGTTCATGCAAAGAAGAATGGGTACATGAGAGTCATTCACAAGAGAGAAGGGAAGGAACCTTTTCTTTTTTCTATGAGAGGAGGGGAACATGAAGAGGCTACCACGGCCAAAAAACTTTTTTAAGAGATATATATATTTTTTTGGTAAACAAGCCAGAAAGCTTCCTTAAGGGAGGTGCTAGTGCTGGGAGTTTGGTCCATACAGCTACTCTTATAATGGAATGAAGTGCTGGCCATGGAAATAAATTATTTATTATACAACCAAAGAGGGCCGCAGAGATGCACATGAGAGATCAATTTTTTTTTTTTACCTTTTATTGATTGGATTAGTGGGATCAAAATAAGATAAGGAGGAAAAATTAATTCATAAATTTGGAAAAAAATTTAGGAGTAAAAAAATTGGGCAAGATATATGGAAATGTTTTTGTTGAAATATTCCTAGATTGGTATATAGAAACATTTCTAATCTATTCTCTTTTATATTTGAGAGTGGTTTTATGATAATATTTCTATAAGTATTTATTGGAATGGAAAAAAAAGATGCCTAAAAATTATTTAATAGGAATGGTAACAAACGACTCCATTTATTTTTATTAGGTACGGTTTTAATAACGCCTCTAATAAAACATTCCTAATCCCTTTATTTTTTATAGTGTTAATGCCACTCCTTATAAAGTCGAAGGTTATGTATTTGGTGAGAAAATAAGAACATATTTAATTGCCAGCACTTAAGGCTTTCATATTTCATATTTTTTGTGCTACAATAAAAGGCCCTCAAATCCCACTACATGAGCTCCAAAGTTTTGGGAAACGTAGAACTTCTGTTCACACCTTTTCATTGTTGCAATTTGATATGGAGGCTAGAAAAATTGTTTTTTATTTTGTATTGCTGATGCTCCTAATATTGGCTTTTGGTATCTCTCTTTCTATCTCTCTCTGAGGGTATTTCATATATATTTTTATTTTATAAGATGATCGTTTAAAGAAATGGAGGCACCTTTGCATTATTATATAAATTTATATATCATGTAGGTTATTATAACAACATTACACAATTCCTAATGTATATTTTGTCCAAAAATATTGATAAAAAAATTACATTTTATACATTGCAAAACATTTCAATTTCAATCAAAGATGTAATTTTGTTTGTAACTATAATATATTTGTTCAAATAATGGTTAATAATGACCTTTGTTGCATTGTGATAAATAATGTGAAATATTATTTTGTAAGTGTTTTTGTTGAGTAGTGATCCACAAAATTTTGTTTGTAATAATAATATGCGGTCTTACATTGCCTCATATATTACAAATCATGCATATGTGCATCATAGATGTAATTTGAGTGTAACTATACCATATTTTTTATTATAATGGCTAATAATGATCTTTCTACTATAGTAATAAGTGACTAGAGATATTATTTGTGTATACTGAGGTCTTGCTTATTTTGGTAGGACTATTTAATAATTGCCTAGTCTCTGAAATAATTTATATAAATTAAACATGAAGAATGGAAGTACAAAACCAATTAGATGGTGCCTAATTTGAGAATCCAAAAGGCTATAGATTTTTCATATAACCAATGTGGTTTGGCTTTTTCAGGTTTCACACATATATTACCAATTACATATCCTTCAAGTAGATAATATTAACACATGGAATTCAATGAATTCCATGATAGAACCCATGTTGGCATAGAAGGAATCCGCATGAGAGATGAAAAATCATGTTCCATTAAATAGAATTATTAGTCTGAGCATTGCAACTACTCTTAAGATAAATTTAACTTTTTATAGATTAATGTCGAATACTGTCTATAGAAAGCTTCTGACAAGAGAGGCTTGGCAGGAACTAACAATAACCATATTATAATGGAGCATAGCTCCAAAATTTTTTGGGTTTTGAAACTAATTTGAATAAAGAGCAGCATTTTATAAGAGACAAGTTATTTAACATGGTCAACAAATGTATGACAATATTGATCATTGATTCTTTCTTTTGGTTTTAGCACAAGATGTGACTGAAGCAACATTTTGCATTATGAGAATGGATTTTAGCAAGACGTACAAGCCACTTTTCTGTATCCATAGAGACAAATGCAATCGTGCATGCAAATCTGAAGGCTACAGTTCTGGAGATTGTAGATTTTATTTGAATTGCTGTTGTTACATATGCCGTTAATATTGCAATGGAGTCTTCTACACACACCACTTGTTTACTATGTTTCTGCTATTGTTGAAGTGGTTTGTGGTTTACTATTGTAGCTTGCTTTCCTAAAAAGGTTATCTTGAAAGAATAATATCTTACAAGCCAATCAAAATTTATATTTTGATGGATTTCTCTTTTAATCTTTCTAACTTATGTAATTGACATTTTATGGATAAATAAAAAGTTTCATCATATACTACATCTTATATTTGTTAAGATTATGGTGAATTCTATAAATTAGGTCAATGATTTTAGGATTATGATAAGGTCATACAAATAAGATCTAAAATCTTAAAATTCTAATTTAGAATATTTTCAGTCAATGGATCATTAAGTCAGAGATTAATGTTTTCGATAAAACTGGCGCATCCTATGTATATTCCATGAAAAGGATGATTGATCTTATAATCACTTGTATGAGATACTAATACAAAGATGTAGGTGCTCATTAGTGAATGAGTTCACTGAATTAATCCATCATAAGAATATCTTATGAAGTCTTACTTACTTGTCAGAAGATATTTCTCTTAATAGGAGTTGTGCAAGTAATTTTTTGACCTGAGGCTACCGTAGAATCTTGTATATATGAATCCATATTTTGGTTCATACTAATTTATGACTTAGTCATATATAGGGTGTTCTAGATATGGTAGATCGTGTATGTACATTGTGAGTAGGTCAACATGGAATTGATCACTTTTGATAAGAGGAGATCGCATCCTACTTATTCTAATCTAATGATGATTCAAAAAATTTTAATCAAAGAAGAATGAAAATTAAAAAGAGTTTCTAATATTTATTAATGGAATCTTCATAATAAGATTGAGAGAACATGAATATGAAATTAAATTTAATAAGATTCTATTTCTATAGTCATATTTAGGATGCAGTATGATTGCAGGATTCAATTGCACAGTAACTTATCATAGAAGGATATTTTTGATATTTCATCAAAATTTTATATCCTTTGAGTAGACATGGTATGTAGCTAGATGTCAATCTTATCTTACAGGTTTGATCGAAATTTTATATCCTTTGAGTAGACATGATATGTAGCTAAACGTCAATCTTATCTTACAGGTTTAATTCGATTGTTAATTAGAAAAGATTCTAATTATTGAAATTGGGTTAGCATGGTTAGACCTAAATCGATTAAAAAGTATTCTAATCAATTTAGGTTAACTTGCACTCGAACCTACTATTGACTAGATGTAGAACCCAATGGATCTCATATAAAAAAAATTGATCAAGGATCTAATTGGATTAGATCATGTTTGTGGGATGAACATGTTAGCATGTGTTGCAAACCCTAGCTCCTAATCGAATCGAATTCAATTTTTTGGTTTCAGATTGGGCTAATTAAACCCAACTAAACTCAAGCTTATTTTGTGTATGGATTGGGATGACCTTTGGCTAGTTGAGCCAAGGGGTTTGGCACCATCTAATCTGAAACCCACGTGCCAGAGATTTTCTCTCTTGGTGTGTAGGATTTTCTTCATGTGCTAAGTTGTTTGGCACTCCCAAGAGAGGGGCATCCCTTACTTATTTCTATCCATTTAGATTTTATGCATTTCTTATCTTGGGCATCAGCTTTTGGTCAACCATCAGATGGCTAACTAAATGGAAAGGTCTTAGATCAAGTTAGACTTGATCTTATCCTAGCTAAAACCCCATGATCTTGGTGCCATTTGGACATAGAGTCCATGTGGTTGAGAAGTTTGAATTTTTTCTCATGCACATCCATTCCCCATGCCAATTCTAAATTGATGCCACACATATTGGCCATTGGATGTGTTAGAAAGTGGTGGTTTTTTATGTGTAGTTTAAATTTTTTCATAAAATAGATTATGCACAATGAAAAATCATGCTTCGGATCTTGACACGAACACATTACTATGATTTGAAATCTGAAGCCTGCTTTGCTTTACCATTAGGACTCAATGACCTTAGCTTTTTCTTGACTAGCCAAAGAAAAATAAATCATTAGCAGAAAAAAATTGAAGATCTGATCCCCATATCTTCAGATTCTATGGATGTCCAGAGTTTCGATAATAGCCGCGCAGGCTCCCAGCCTCGCTGTTATCCACATGAAGATATCTGATCAGAGCACTGAGACCATCGGTATGCTAGCACCTTGCAGATCTCACTCCTCAACCTTGGATCTAGGTCTCTTCTTCTAGATCTCAAAAAAGATGAAGGCTGCACGAACTCCTTCATGCAGATCCGATGGAATCTGAATTAGACCTCCAAAAAGAGGAAGAAGACTCTTCTTCTCCTCTTTTTCTCTCTCTCTCTCTCTCTATTTTTCTTTCCTTAGATCTGATCATATCAAATTTTGGATGTTGGATTGAATGAAGAATGTAAGGAGGCATTGAGAAGAGGTTATCACGACAAGAAAGAAAGCCTACCATGATACTAGTGCATGCCCTCTTTTCTTTCTTGCTTTTTGTCGCACAAAAATCAGGTCTCTCACATGCCACACCTGATTCAAATCCCATTTTAATCAGGTTCAAATTTAAAACTTATATATAAGAAACCCATGGTCAAAAAGGAGGTGCAAAGAATAATTATTGGCAAGAAGGAATCCCATTCCTTTCAATACCACACGCCCACATTTGATGGGCTGAAACTATTCCAACTCACCTCAATGAGGATCGTTGATTTAAAAATGATCCTAGTGAGTTCTTATGATCTACCAGTTATGTCTAGCAACATATGGTGGCAATCCAACATAATAAAAAAATGAACCACTAGGTGCAGTTATCATGTGATACAGTTCTTCTATTGTATGTCCTGACTAGACGAAGAAATGGAGAACTCGTTAAACCCCATCATCAGTCATATACTAGATTGGCTCAACTCGAGTTCATCTGTGAATCTTGTGAAAACTCTTTTTCAATATTCACACTTGCTCTAGTAAAAAACTTTCTAAACTCGGTCCTGCAAATCGCATAGGACTATTTCTTTTCTATCAAGGTTAATAGATTCCATCTAGGTGCATCCTACTTCAAACAGCGAATCTGAACCTATAATAGCCAACATATACAAGAAGAATCCAAATGACAAGGGACCAAAGAAATATGTAGTCAAACCAAATGGCCTCACTGTGAATAGCCAACACATAGTAGGTCAAAAGACTAGTCATACCACTCTAGCATCGAAAAAATTACTGATGAGTGAGTAAACATCCAAGTGGTTTCTCGTATTGGTCATGCTCAGTGCAAGTTGTTCTCTAACAACCATCTGCACTCTTGTCCTAGTGTCTCCACACCATAGACTTGAGACTCATCTGCCTGAAAAGGAGGTGATCTATGGATCGATCTTGAATGTATTGATCATCATCATTCGTGACGATCCTACGATCGAGAGCATTTAGAAATTACTACTAGTGATGTATATCTCAAATTCTCAATACCTTGTGAATATATAAAATCATCTTTATTAATTTTTAAGATAAATCATGGACACATACAACATGATTGATAATAAAAATTATCTGACAAATATAAAAATATATTCTAGAAAAAAATATGCATCAGTCAAGATTGGCTTCTAGGGTACACATCTAATAAATTTTTACTTACACTAAAGCCAATTTGCTATATATCTGAGTCCTATCTTATGAAGACAGACTTTGATCTTTAGCTAGCTAAGACTTGGGCCTACCATATTCAATGTGGAGTCTACTCTCTGTACCTCTATGTTTTTCTACTTGAGGCAATCGCATATATCTCTACTCTATGTGCATAGACTTCTGGTGAGACATTGGCTCTTTAGCAAGGACTATAAATTATTATCTTTGCAGTATAATGTCATAACATCCAATAGTATGATATCCAGTTTCATAACTATCATAAAAATCAGAATGCATCCTGTACATCTATAGTATATTCAGCTTTCATTGATTGATTGCTTGAAATTCTTCCAACATGCTGAACCAATATAACTCAAGAATACATATTGATATAGACATTATACCATCAACATCAGTGTATCCACCTACTTTTAGCTCTAACCTTTCTTCAAAGATGAGGAATAATCTCTTAGTGCTTCTCAAGTACTTAGGAATATTTTTACAGCAATCCAATGCTCCAAACTTGGATTCAACTAATATCTGCTTGTGACTTCTCACTGTAAGATATATCTAGTCAAGTACACAGTATGGCATACATCTATGCCCAAGAGAATAATAGATCCCTCTTGGAGGTTTCAATACTGAACCTTTTCAGCACCTTTTCTATGTACTTATCTATAAAAACCAAACATCCTTTTAGGATCTATCTGTAGGAAAGGGAACAGTTTCCCTTTAGAATGCCCAAGTTGTATCTAAAATTTTTTTCTAATATTATACTTATTTAAGGATCAAATTTTTACCTGAATTGTAGCAGAACCAAGGTTCAAATTTCAAATTATCTGATATAAACCTCCATGGAGGCCTGGATATGTAGACCTTCTACTTTGCATGCACGTCAAACGCCACAAGAAAGCAGGATGAACTCCAATCCGATTATCTTCGCAGCTTAATCAATCAAGAGATGAGTTATGCTGATGTGACACCTCTCACCAGTAGGTGGGATGCCTAAGAAGAATCCACACCCAAGGAGAGGAGGCAGCAACAAGGGAGAGATGTAGAAGAAGATAAAGGACCTCTCTCTTCACACACCTCTCTCTCTTTTTCTCTTCTCTCAATTTGTTTTGTTTGCTATTGCTATTACTTTTTCTATTCATCCATAGGTAGAGATCCTCTCTATTTATAGATGATTCTCATGACCTAATGCAAGTAGGACTTCTTATTCAAATCTGATTACTTATGAAAGAAGGATTCCTACATGAGATATAATTGCCAACACTTATGACATCCACTTTGCACCCACTCCCACACCCACTTAGGATGCCCCAAATAAGCACCAAATTAAGTTTTGGTTATCCTTCATGAGGAGGTATTCTCAGTACAAGTAGGAATACTTATATATCATCCAAAAATAGGTCCAATTCGAATCTGATTCGAAACCGATTCGAAATAATTTCAAAAGGCTATCAATCCTAAACTCTTTAGAACTTTTGTACCAAGTCTAACTTGGATTTTGGACTCATTTAAGTTCAATTAATTTAGATCTAATTTGAAATTAATTAGTAAAATCTAATCTTTCAAATGTTCTACGGATCATAGATCAAAAATTATTCATCCCTAGAATTTAACCTACACCTAATATGTCGTGCTAGCTAGACATAGTCAACTCTTCAATTTCATTTGACCCATAACTTAATTCTCAATCAAGGTAGCTTATATATTCAATCAAGTCAAGTACTTCCAAATTGAACATATAAACATAGATCAATTCTTTCTTACTTTGTCTGACTTATGTGCGTGACTCTATAGGTTCAAACACTAAGCCGATAGCATAGGAACTAATTTCTGTACTAATCAAAATACCATCTAGCAATGATTTTCAGTATTCAGATAGGTTGAATTATCACAAAAGAATAATTCAGAACCCATACACATGGATACCGCATAATTCATCCTTTTGACCTTGGATGCTCTAGGATTGTCTCAAGTTATCTGTCAACTAAGATTGCTTCATCCATATTATATTTCAACCTTTCAAATCCATCTCATGAATTATCCTAGTCAAGACTTTACTAAATTAAAATATAGTGATACATCAATTCCAATAATCTAGTGGGGCAATCCACATACAGCACAAAAAAAATGACCATAGAATCGGAAGTCCACTTGTAGACGCAAGGCTTTTCTCTATTCCTATTGAAGCCATACATTTTGATCATCTTATCAAAATGCATGCTCTAACTCCTCGATGCCTGCCTAAATCCATAAATAGACCTTTTCATCTTGCACACTTTCAACTCGTTTGTGGATGTAAACCTTTTGGTTGTATCATATACACCTCTTCTTCCAGCTCTCTGTTAAAGAAAGTAATTTTGACATCCATCTGTCAGATCTCATAATCTAAGTGTGCAGTGATAGCAAGCATAATTAGATGGACTTATGTATTGCCACAGGAGAGAACGTCTCATCATAGTCAATATCATAATGCTGACGATAATCTTTGGCAACTAGATGGGCTTTATAGATTCTACCTTTCCGTCCACTCCTCTTTTTCTCAAGAAAATCTATTTACACCCTATGGGTTTTATCCCTTCGAATGGATCATCTAGTGTCTATACACTTTTGATCTCCATAGACTCCATCTCAGACTTCATAGCCTTAAGCCATTTCTGGAAGTCAAACCTTTGCATAGCCTCTATATAGGGGATCGGATCCTCATCGTTCTCATCAAGTTTAATGAGATCACCATCTCGAACTAGAAAATTGTAGTATCTATTTAGCTGATGCGGTACTCTACTGGATCTTCTTAATGGTACCTCTACTAGTTTCAGATTTGATTCACTAATCAAATCCAATTCTGCATGTGTTGATCCTTCCACCTCATGAATTTCATCAAGTTCAATTTTACAGGCATTGGCTCCTTCACCAAGAAACTCTTTTTTCAAAAAGATTGCCCGACTGCTAACTGACACCTTTTGTTCTGTAGTGAGACAGAAATAGTATCCTATAGTTTTCTTTGGGTATCCTACAAACAAGCATCTATCAGACTTTGATCCAAGTCTATCTGTCTTTAAATGCTTGACATAAGCTAGACACCCCAGATCCTAAGGTGTGAGCACCGGCTTACGTCATGTCTATATCTCAAATGAAGTTTTATCGACAGACTTACTAGGTACCTTATTCAAAATGTAGCAGGCAGTCTCTAGAGCATATCCCCAAAAGGAGATCGACAGACTAGAAAAATTCATCATGGATCGGACTATGTCTAACAAGGTTCGATTCTTTCTCTCAAACACACCATTATATTGTGGTATTTCGAGAGGGGTCCATTGTGAGAGAATCTTATTCTCTTTTAGATATGTCAGAAATACTGGTGAGATATTCACCTCCTCGATCTGATCGAAGGATCTTAATACTCTTTTCAATTTATTTCTCTACTTCAGTACGGAATCATTTGAATATTTCAAATGATTCTGACTTATGCTTCACAAGATAGATACACCCATACCTCGATAGGTCACCTGTAAATATAATGAAGTAGTAGTATTCTTCTCTGGTACTTATTTTTATAGGCCTGCATACATCAGTATGTATTAGACCTAGGACATTGCTAGCTCTCACCTTTTTTTTAAAAAAATGACTTAGTCATCTTACTAAGTAGACTGGACTCATAGGTAGGTAATAATTCATAATTATCTATCTCAAGGACATGTTTCTTGATCAACCTGTCAATCATATTTTTGTTCACATAACTAAGCTATAATGCCAAAGGTAGGATTCACTAACATTATCTATTTTGGAGCATTTACTAGGTATGTACATTTCACTAATAGATCATGATAGTATGTATATACCATGTTTCAATTGTCCAAATATAATTATAGTATCGTTTATAATGATATCACAAAAATTATCTTTTATTATAAACTTGTAACCAAGTTTAACTGAAAGATCTACAGAGATGACATTCATCATAAAGGAAAGACAATAATGACAATCATCCAACATTACACTACTGGACTCGAAGACAAGCTACAAAGTTTCCAAGGCCAGAACTAAAACAAGCATTCCATCTCTAACATTAAGGAATCACTCGTCCTCTCAAAATTTTATACTTACCTGTAGTCTCTGCAACAAATTGCATATACTAATAGGACTTTTGATATCCAATACCCAGATAGTAGTAGCGCAAACAGAGAAATTATAAGGTATTATCATATAAATACCTTGTGAAGCAACCACTTGCCTCTTTCTCTTATTCTTAGACCTGTTTAGGACAAGGATAGCTATATAAACAGGATAATTCTTTTTTCATGACCCAGCTTCTTACAGAAGAAGTACTCTATCTGGCTCTTGTCAACTTTTAATGGTTTGCTCTGCTTGGGATCGATGGTATGGGATTTCTGTACCTTTTTCTTCTTTTCTCTCCTAGAGAATTGACGTCCTGCAGATGAACCTCCCACTAAATTCATCAGCTCCTTTTGGAGTTGGTGATCCTTCTCAAAAGTCTATAGTAACCCTAGCAAACTATGATAGTTTACCACAGGCTTCGTCATTCTTTAATGACTGAGAAAGGATAGGTAGGATTTTGGTAGTGAATTGAGGATAGCATCCTTGCCTAATTATTCATACAACAGAAAGTCAAGTTTGATAAGGCATTCAATCTGCTCAATCATGTATAATACATGATCGATGATTGAAGCCCCCTCTTGCATATGGGCATTGAACATTGTGTAGGAGATTTTATGTCTCTCTGCATTCACAAAGATGTCGAAAGACTCATTCAATATTTGAATCATCTCATCAAGCTGTGCATCCACAAACTTATGACTAAGTTCATCATTTATTGCTGCCCTCATCACGCAATGAACAATCATGCGATCATTGAGCTACTTCATGTAAGTGTCTCGTAGCACGAGGAGCATTGGCTACAGATTTTTTAAGTGCCTGATCCATAAGGACATATAAAATCCTCTCATGCTCCAATATGATCTTCAACTTTCGATACCAGCTATCAAAGTTGGGTTCGATGAGCTTATCACTATCTAATAGTGAATGGAGGGATAGTGTGTTAGCTATAACTGAAAGAAAAAAATATTAGCCTATTAGTATATGAATTATTTTTTTAATCTTGAAGATATGGATTTTAGTCTAAAGATCTCATACCATTTTTAATGAATTGGTAGCCTCTACTTTCAACTCAAGGAATTACACTAATTTCTTAGCAGGTACTAGAATCCACACAGACTGCATTCGGATCCGAGTATGGCTTAGTTAACCCTAGTGCATCCATGGATAGGTTCATAATCAATTATTTTTTTAAATAACTTTTAGTAATTGGGTTCTGCCCCAGGTGTCCCTTCAACAGGAGTGTGGTGCCTCTACTAAAAATCTTGGTTAGGTCCAACCATTAACATGATGCATCAAGTGCATCCAACAAACAGATATCCGGGTCTGAGTGTGGCTTGGCCAACCAGAGCATTGATCTGAAGGTACATCATGATGGTCATATGATGAATGATAATTTCAATACGTAATAGACACCAGGCATGTGGCACCTCCAATGCCTATTTGGAATATGGGCTCATTATCATGCACCTTAACGAGAGGCAATGATCAAGTTATCCCATAACTTTATCATTTTATGGACCTAATAATTTAGAAGATTTAGTTTCATTGACCTGAGAATAAGAGAAGAAGTTGACCTGCAAGCTGTAAATGCTTTCACTGACTTCACCAAGTCATGTATCAGGACAACTTTTAGATCAATACCAATTACATCATATGTAACATATAATTCAAATCTAAAATAATTTTATATCTAAATTTTATCCTATTGTAATGAATCATAAATTATTTTAGATCTAATCAAAATATATTATGATCAAAATAATATACAAAAATCTATTCACTTTTCTTCTTCATAAAACTGAATTATAATGATACCTCTACACATCATAAGAGAACCCATCGAATAGGTAAAAGAAGGATTAATCTCTTCAATCTCTTATGATCAGATGGTCCGATGATCTCATCAATCCGAGTATTGGGATACTAAGATCTGAAATCTAATTTCATATATTATTACATCAACATATAATTATTGATAAAATAATTTTATATCATGAACATATCCTTGACCTTATCAATTATATTCTTCATCTAATCCAATTAGATTTGATGCATCATGTACATCATATCAAATCTGAAATATATCTTATACTAATTATGAAATATCAATTTTAATTTTGATATCAAATAAAAAATTAATTAGAAATAAATATGAATGCATAAAGAATTAATTTTTGATAAAATCTATTTTCGTGCAGTCCTGAATTATGAAAAGATTCAGATCTAAATATCCATCGAAACACATCCAGTTTAAATCTGAAATAATTCTCTCTTTATAAGAGAAACAACAACATTAAAATTTTATTGAAATAAATTTAAAATAGATTTTAATTTATATTATTTTTTCATTAAAAATTCAGCAATAGTAGAATTCAATTATAATATATTTATAACAACCTCAATCAACCATTGATTAGGCACCTCTAATCCAATCAAAATCAGATCAAAAATTTTATATAAATAGATAAATAAGATTTAATGTTTCATATAAAAATCTTAATTATATCTCATGTAAATAATTCTAAAAAAATTTATTTTGCATGCATATATTTCAGGCCTGCTCTGATACCAATTGTAGGGAAGGAAACAATTTCTCTCCAGAATATTCAGGTTGTATCTAAAAGTTTTTTCTAATATTCTATTTATTTAAGGATCAAATTCTTACCTGAATCATAGTAAAATCAAAGATCAAATCTTAAATTATTTGATATAAATATTCATGGAGGCCTAGATGTACAGAACCTCTACTTTGCATATACGTCAAACGTCGTAAGAAAGCATGATGAACTCCAATCCAATTGCCTTTGCAACTTAATCAATTGAGAGATGAAATATGCTAATGTGATACCTCACACCAGTAGGTGGGATACCTAAGAAAGATCCATGCCCAAAGAGAGGAGGTGGTAACAAGGGAGAGATGTAGAAGAAAATGAAGAACCTCTCTCTTCGCATGCCTCTCTCTCTTTCTCTCTTCTCTCAATTTGATTTTTTTGCTATTGCTATTGCTTTTTCTATTTATCTATAGGTAGAGACCCTCTCTATTTATAGATGATTCTCATGACCCAATGAAAGTAGGACTCTTTATTCAAATCTAATTTGAATTGATCTAATACTCATGAAAGAAAGATTCCTACATGAGATATAATTGCCAACACTTATGACATCCACTTTGCATCCACTTCCACACCCACTTGGGATGTCCCAAATAAGCATCAAAATATGTTTTGATCATCTTTTATGGGGGGGTATTCTCAGTGCATGTAGGAATACTCATATATCATCCAAAATAGGTCTGATTCGAATCTGATTCGAAGCTGGTTTGAAATAATTTTGAAAGACTATCAATCCTATACTCCTTAGGACTTTTATACCAAGTCCAACATGGATTTTAGATATATTTAAGTCTAATTAATTCAGATCTAATCTAAAATTAGTTAATACTTAAATTTAATCTTTCATATATTTCATGAATCATAGATCAGAAACTATTCATCCTCGGGATTGAACCTGAACCTCATGTGTAGTGCTAGCTAGACATAATCAACTCTTCAATCTCGTTTGATCCATAACTTAATTCTCAATCAAGTTAGCTTATATGTTCAATCAAGTAAAGTACTTTTAAATTAGACATATAAACATAGGTCAATGCCTTCCTATTTTATCTGACTTGTGTGTGTGACTCTATAGGTTCAAATACTAAACCGATAGCATAGGAACCAATTTTTGCATTAATCGAGATATCATCTAGCAATAATTTTTGACATCCAGATAGATTGAATTATTATAAAAAAATATTTTAAAATCCATATATATGGTTACTGCATAATTCATCCTTTTGACCCTGGATGCTCTAGGATGATCTCAGATTATCTGTCAACTGAGATTGCTTCATTCACATTGTATTTGAATCTTTTAAATCCATCTCATGGATTATCCTAGCTAAGGCTTTACTAAATTGAAATACAGTGATACATTAACTCTAATAATCTGGAGAGGTCAATCCCATCTTGATCCGTACACCAACTTTGCGAGGCTTGACTATACGCAGTAGCCTTTCATCACTATATTAGAAATCTAGATAGTCCGGCACCAAGGCACAGTGAGTTACTTGCAAGTCACTATAGTGATCTTAGATCTGAAGGATACTTATACCCATGTATTTCATGAGCAGCTCTTGATAGCAGAACGTGTTTGGTTCTAGTGATGCAATGGAATATAGATTTCAAAAATTTTTAACATGTATTTAATATTTGAAAACAAGGTTTAACACTTAAACACAACCATCAGAATTCAAAATCCTAGGAACCCCTTGATGATTACAATCAAATCACAAAAACATACATAAGAGAAGAAGACTAGAAGTCATATACCACCATGAAAATCATGAACTGGTAATTTTGAGATCTCCACAAGACCCAAAGCAGAAGCCCTCCAATGGTGATCCACACAGGATTGATCAGGGTCCTTCCAACTCGATATGATGTGTAACCTTCTTCCTAAGTGCACTGCCATCTATCCTTCGTAAGAACAAGATGCACCACCACTTGTATACCTTAATGACCTCTACTAGTACCACTCCAGGAATCCTTTCCCAAAGTTTCACACCACACAAAAATAAGTTAGATGTTCAACACTTAAGCAACCTAATTTTTGGACAAGCATCACATGCTTTCCAATTTTCTTCTCCCTTTCTTTCTATTTTCTCTCCCTCTTTTCTTATATTATTTTTAGACTTTTTTTGATCTTTTTCCCTCTCATTTTCATGCCAAAACACCCAAAATATGAGACATGAAACCATGGAATGGCACCCCCTATAAATAGGTAACAAAAGGGCACCATCCATTCCAAGTGATGCCAACTCTTGGCATCCCAACTTCCATATGTTAAAATTAATTCTCCACAATAATAAATGGCATGGAGAAGTTAAGGAGTAGAAGGACTCTTCCTTCTGATATCCCATAAAAAATTTGCGTGTAAGAATTATGAGATTTAATGAAGAGAAATCAATATTTAGTGCAAACACATCCCGTTTGTCGTCCCTTAGTTTCCAAAAGGAATTAAATTGTTTTATATAGAAACTTTGGGTGTGGAAGAGCCTTCAAGCAGAAGGACTCATTCACTTCTATGCCAACAATACTCAGATAACATCAAATGGTACGAGAAAAAATAGAGAGGGCGTGGAATATCAAGAGTCCATAAATTTATGGGCTCTTTCATACCAGCGCATAAAAGGATGTAGCGTCCCATTATTTTTGTGGCATCCAAATTCCTTCCATGAGAAGGACTCTCCTTCCAATTCCACACCTAAAAATACCAATGGTCATCAGATCGCACGTGGAATTAAAAACACATAGAGAATTTAGTAAGAAATTTAAGAGAAGTAAAGGAGAAGGGCTCCTCTTCTCCAATGCGAAATAAAATAGGCGTCCAATTTATTTTTTGCATGATGCTTAACATGGAGGTGGCTGGTTCTACATGGAACTCTTCCATAAAATCTAATAAAAATTATCTAATTAATTAGATGATTCAAATCCAATCACATTAGGTCAAGACAATAAGATTAGGTGAGCACAAACACCTTTGCACTAAACCCAATTGCGAACTTGGGTTAATTCATGCGCTAGCAATTTAATTAACCCATTAAATTTTTAATAAATTCAAATTGATTGGATAAGACTAAATTCTTATTGTGTGTGACCTATTGAGTTTCAAATCTAGCCAGTAGTGGACCCAAACTCTCGATGAAACCCTAATCCAATTGGATTAGGTCAGCTCAAGAGTCCCAATCAACTAGGACTCTTCCTAATTGATTTTAAAATTAAAATTTTTTAATTCTATCAAGTCACAAGTCAAGATTGATGTCTAGTAATGGGTCATAACTATTCAAAGATTTGAAATTTGATAAAAATATCAAAATTATCCTTCTATGATGAGTTACAATGCAATTTAATCTTTCGATCACCCAACATTCCAGAAAGGCATGGGTATGAAAATATATCAAATCTAAATACCTAACCATATATATCTCAATTAGATGATGATGACTCAATTAATAAATTAGTAAAAATCATTTCTACTGTTCATCCCTGCTCTGCCAGAGACTTTCAGAGTCACCATCCTATGAGATCATATAGGATGTTCTCTCCTCTTACAATGAGTGATCGATTCCTTGTTGACCATGCACAATCTCCATGTACACTTTGCCATACCCATAATATCCCACACATATCTAAAATGGTGTTCTAAAAAATAAACTAAAGTAAGGGTCCATACACATAAGGTATCATGGTGATCTCAGATCAAAGGATCACATACACCACTCCCATTGAAGAACCATCTATCGACATGCTGTAAGGCTCCATCAGTTGTTCTTTCTGTAGTCTGTTCAAAGAACTCATTCTCTAATAAGGACCTACATCCTTGTACTAGTGTCACTACATAAGTGGTTATGAGACTAACCACCCTCTTAATCGAGCATACGTAGGATGTACCAGTCTTACCACAGTTATCGATCTTTGACTCGATGATCTATCGATTGAAAATATTTTAAATAGAGACTATGAAGATTTTAGATTTTACTAGTATAATCTCGTCATGGCCCTAAAATCATTGTCTTAATCTATAAAATTTATTATAATCATATAAAAAAGATGCAGCAAATGATAAAACATAATACCTCACAACTAATATCATGCAAATAAGTAGGAAGATAATAAAGGAATGTCCCATTGCATCCCATGCGATTGACTTGTAAAGCACTATTCTTTTAATCTCCCACTTGCAATAAATCCAATCACTCCCATACCTGATGCCCATGTAATCAGAATGGTGATTACACTCCTGCTATGTATGGCTTAGTGAACTAATCCTATTATACTATGCTTTAATATTAGCTCATTTTATAATCATATCATGAATGAAGCGAAAGTGCCTAGGATGTGCATAGGTACTCGGTGAGAGCAGACCTAACTTAATGATGAACCCTTCATCAGGCACCTTTCCTAAGCAATCTTTACTAACAACATTTAACTAAAACAAATACAGTATGCTGTTTGAAAATTTTTCAATTCACTGCTCCTCTAGTACTTCTCAAGTACTATGAGAATGCTTTTTATAATTTTCATAAGATTCTTTGTGGATCAATATAATTTACAATTGAAATCAATGATTATGTACAAGGCATAATTCATATCAGGCTTGGTATATTGAATGTATGAGTAAGTAAACACCTTGACACCTATTCATGTTGAACACTTTCAACATTAAATTTTTTGTACCTAGATTGGGACAAGCCCTGTATCCACTTACACCTATCCCTATAGATGCTAAGTATATTGGATGCTTAACCTAAGTCTATTTCCATAAAAAATTCTATGATAAGCAAGCCATTGACTGAGTGCAATATCGGACTACCTTCCCAATATACTATATGTCACCCACATACATAACTAAAAAGTTAGTGGAACTCCCACTTATCTTCTTGCACACACATATGGTTCATCTATATTTATGAAGTCAAATATTTTGACTATCCTATCAAAAATAGAAGTACCTACTCATATATTATCTAAATTCAAAAAGTATTTTCCTCCCACTAGAGACAACTTCTCTAGATGGTGTATGGCAAAAGTAAAAATCCGAATAGGCATTTCTAATAGCAACCTGTTGGGTCAAACCCATAGGTGCTTCAACTATAGTCCATACTTGGTTGACGTTCAGGAAGTCAATTTCAGATATCAAGATTTCAACCAACTGATAGAGTCTCTACTCATAACATTCTTTAAATGGATCAAGTAACACATCATTCACAATGATGTATGGTGTACTGCCATTCATAATGACAAATCCATACTTGAGTGGTATATTACACACTCAAATTGACCTTTTGGTGAGGAGGTATGCATCATGGTCATGTCTCATCATCGGGCACATCAGGTTGAGGATTAACTTGTGGACACTCCACAAGTTAGGATAACATAGTTTATAGGTCATGAAATTCTCAAGTTCAATTATCCTCCCACTGTTCCCTTTAATTTTTTTTATAAAAGGTGGCATACCTACTGATAAAACATCTTTTGTCAAGTAGGGTGGTAGAAATAGCATCACATACTATTCTTTAGGATATCCTATATACTTATAAAAATACTGTTCTAGCACAAACTTATGTACATCAACTCTTTTCACATAGGTTGGGCAATCTACCTATTGCCTATTCCATATCTCATATGGAGTGCTTGTAATAGATTTTTATAGTGTCTAATTCATACAATAATTTTTAAGATATTTCTCAAAAAGAGATAATAATATTTGTAAAGTATTTTAGAGAACACATTATATCATATATGAAGTGTCCATCTATAGGTCGAGATATTATTAGCCTTCGAACAACCATATGTTCGAGACCTAATACTTTGCTTGCCCTTAGATATGTGACCATCATATATTTATTTTTTATTCTCATCAACATGAAGAACAATATCATTGAGTGATAGAAATATAAGATTATTAAAATAAAATAATAGCCATAACATTTACCAGATGTAGAGTAACTTTTACTCTTAACATTAATTTCAAAACTATGCTACAATAGCAAAAGATTTGAAATAATATTTCTTATAAATTTAAGCTCATATCAATGGTCTATTAGTCTTTAAACCTTGCTAGAAGGTTATATAGGTTCCTACAGCTCAACATGAATGGACTATCCATTAGTGCCAAAGGGCAAGTAGTCACCCCACTTTAGCTTAATACGTCCTGCAACACTTTGCATAAGAGGAACCTATATTAGGAATCACATACCTAAAATTTTAAAGTTAAAATAATAATATTTAGTCTATATCATATACAAACTATTAGCAGATGCAACTTTTGTATCCTGCTATTACTTCACACTTGCAAGACAATTCTTACAATTTATTGCTCATCAATGCTGTATCGATATTAGATACCAATAGTGAAGATATTCTTCACCTTCTGTTCCTCAACCATTCTATGATATTTGATCAATTAAAGATATTCTAAGTAGTGAATGTAAAGATGTAAATATATATAAGAACATAAATAAACCACTCATGATGACATGCACAAGTTAGATGAAGATTTCTATCTATTTGTGTCTCTCACTATTTTAACGAATTTCATAGCCCTCAAGTATGAAATCAAAAAATTTTGTTATGAAATTCTTTAGTGGGGTTGAGATCCCAATTTCTCATAAAAAGCCTTATGGATAGCACAACAAGCTCCCATGAGTTCAAAGTTTTACTAATTACATCCCATACAACTCGCAACAAATTTTTGCCTCTAAAATACTTATAGCCTCATGGATAGCATAACAAATTATAGTATTTTAGTTAAGTCATACCCTTTAATCCTATATGGTCATATCTGGATAATACCACCCTTGTGGATAGCATAACAAGACAGTAATACCAAATATGTCATAAGCATCACTAGGTCAACATCATACCAATCACTATAGCAAGCCTTGTAGATAGTATAATAAACTCACTATAGTTCTTAATATACTTTATTGACTTAGTATGAGCTAAATATCATTAACTTCATTATTCGGCAAGAAGTATTAAGCCAATCCCCACAGCAAGCCTTGTGGATAGCACAACAAGTCTACTATGATTTTTGACATAATAGTAATTTAGCATGAAGGAAGGCATGGATAGTGTTCTTAACACTTCGCCATTAAGACTTAATATAATTTAACTGAGGAAGTTAGGTCTCATGCACATCCTAAACAATTACATGCATCATATGCTATGTTAATTCAAATACTAATTGCCAGCATATAAGAGCATATAAAAGCGTATAAAGTAAAACAAATGGTTATGGACTTTTGAAAAAAATCATCCAAGCCATAGGATAATCTTTGGGTCTAACCCTAGGTGCATTATGGATTGAACCATCTCATGGTCAATCTTAATGCACCTCAACTCTCTAAAAACCTGATAGTCCAGTCTTCATCACAATGAAGATCACTATGAAAGATTGATCCTTATTTGAAAATAGAATGAAATAATTTCAATCTATTTTCAAATTATTTTTTTTTATAATTTTACATCATTACATAAAAATTTTAATCGACAGTTAAGAATATAGAAAAGAGAGGTATAGCTGATAATATAATACATCAGGGACACCCAGCCACTGTTGTGACTCTTGCAGATGCATTAATATAATCAGCCAATAAGAAAATATTCAAGCATCCATCCATCACATGTATGTTCCATAGTCCATAACAAATCAACTAACATTTTATAACAATTATAAAATATAACAACAAACTACTCATGTTATTTTAGTTGCGCTATCATTCAAACACATGTCAATTAAGATGTTCAAAAATATGAGTATAGGACCCATCTTGGGATTTTGATTCGGGTTCAACACTTGATCCAAAGTTCAATATTAGGTCAATCATTTATCATCAATTTGAGTTAGATTTACCAATTCATATATTAACCCTAATTCAATTAGTTTAGCATAGATTCGATCAATCATGACTCAAACCCTAATCAAATTAGGTAAATGACAAATTTGATTACCCAAAATTAAAATTAAACATGGCTTCTAATCAAATTAGAATCATGATCTTGATTTAATCTATAATAATTAAATTTAATTATATTAGAACAATAAATTATAGTTAAATCATTCCATCAGTAAAAATCCTAACCATGTCTGATGTATTTTTTTCATGACCAAAATTTTTCGACCCCATGCACACCTCGAGCAACAACCAAGATGGTCGACCCACAATGCTGAGTGCCCAATAACATGATAGTTGGTCCTTAGATCTTAAGTAAATACATCAAATGCAAAAGCTTTAATCCTTGGTAATGTATATCCGTATGCAACATTCCAAAGCTCCGATTCCATGTATATCACATGCACTGGATTTCAATTCCATCAAAAAATAGATTATAGGATCTAAATTAAACTTATCACACAAGTCTATAAACTATGAAATTTCATATCCAAGATTCGATCATAGATCAATAATACTTTATCAAAAATAAAAATGCATCAAGAATATCAAATAAATATGAATTAGAAAATCTGATTGTGACATAGTTTGAACTGGATTTAATCCATATCACAAGAATAACATGCAATTTAACTGAATCTATCAAAGGTGGCTCTGAGACCACTATAGAGTTTCAGTGATGCAGTAGAATATAGATTTTAATTTTTTTTAATATGTATTCAACATTTGAAAATAAGGTTTAACACTTAAACACAACCATCGAAACTCAAAACCCTAAGAATCCCTTGACAATTACAATCAAATCATAAAAAACATACATTAGAAAGAAGACTAGAAGTCATATACCACCATGAAGATCATGAATTAGTGATTTTGAGATCTCCACGAGACTCCAAAGTAGAAGCCCTCTAACAGTGATCCACACAGGATTGATCAGGGCTCTTCCCAACTCGATATGGTGCTGCAGCCTTCTTCCTAAGTGCGCTGCCGTCCATCCTTCGCAAGAATGAGATGCACCACCACTTATATACCTTCATGACCTCCACTAGTACCACTTTGAGAATCTTTTTCCAAAGTTTCACACCATATAAAAATAAGTCAGATGTTCAACACTTGAACAACATGATTTTTGGACAAGCATCACATGCTTTCCACTTTCTTTCTCCGTTTCTTTTCATTTTCTCTCCCTCTTTTCTTAAGTTTTTTCCAAACTTTTTTTTGGTCTTTTCTCCTCTCATTCTCATGCCAAAACACCCAAAATATGGGACATGGAACCATGGAATAGCGGCCCCTATAAATAGGTAACAAAGGGGCGCTATCCACTCCAAGTGATGCCAACTCTTGGCATCCCAAATTCCACATGTTAAAATTAATTCTCCACAACAATAAATGGTGTAGAAAAGTTAAGGAGTAGAAGGACTCTTCCTTCTAATATCCTATAAAAAATTGGTATGTAAGAATTATGAGATTTAATGGAGAGAAATCAATATTTAGCGCAAACACATCTTATGTGCTGTCCCTTAGTTTCCACAAGGAATTAAATTCTTTTATATGGAAGCTTTGGGTGTGAAAGAGCCTTCAACCAGAAGGACTCCTCCACTTCTATGCCAATAGTACCCAGATACCATTAAATGGTATGAGAAAAATTAGAGAGGGCATGGAATATCAAGAGTCCATGAATTTATGGACTCTTTCATACCAATGCATAAAAGGATGTGGCATCCCATTATTTTTGTGGCATCCAAATTCCTTCCATGAGAAGGACTCTCCTTCCCATTCCACACCTAGAAATCCCAATGGTCATCAGATGGAACGTGGGATTTAAAACATGTAGAGAATTTGGTAAGGAATTTAAGAGAGAAGGACTCCTCTTCGCCAACGCCAAATAAATGGGCACCTAATTTATTATTTGCGTGATACTTGATGTGGAGGTGGCTGGTTCTACATGGAACTCTTTCATAAAATTAGATAAAAATTATCTAATTAATTAGATAGTTCAAACCCAATCACATTAGATCAAGGCAACAAGACTAGGTTAGCACAAACACCTTTACGCTGAACCCAATTGGAAACTTGGGTTAATTCATGTGCTAGCAATTTAATTGACCCATTAAATTTACAATAAATTCAAATTGATTAGATCAAGATCAAATCTCTATTGTGTATGACCCATCCAATTTTAAATCTAGCCAGCAGTGGATCCAAACCCTTGACTAAATTCTTATCCGATTGGATTAGGTCAGCTCAAGAGTCCTAATCAACTAGGACTCTTCTTAATTGATTCTAGAATGAAACTCTTTTAATTATATCAAGTCCACAAGTCAAGATTAACATCTAACAATATGTCATAAATATTCAAAAGATTTAATATTTGATAAAAATATCAAAATTATCTTTTCGTGATGAGTTACCATACAATTCAATCTTTCGATCACACAACATCCCAGAAAGGCTATGGATATGGAAATAAGTCAAACCCAAATACCTAACCATATATACCTCGATCAGATGATGACGACTCAATTAATGATCAGTAAAAACTATTTTTACTGTTCATCCCTACTCTGATCAGAGACTTTTTGAGTTACCATCCTTTGAGATCATATAAGATGTTCTCTCCTCTTACAAGGAGTGACCAATTTTTTGTTGACCACTCACAACCTCCATGCACACTTTGGAATACCCTGAATATTCCATATACATCTCAAAATAGTGTGCTAGGGAATAAACCAAAATAAGGATCCATGCACACAAGGTACCATAGTGATCTCAGATCAAAAGATCACATGCACCACTCTCACTGAAGAACCATCTGTCGACATGCTGTAAGGCTCCATCAGATGTTCTTAATATGGATCTATTCAGTGAACTCATTCTCTAATGAGTATCTACATCTTTATATTAGTATCACCACATAAGTAGTTGTGAGATCAACCACCCTCTCAATCAAGCATACATAGAATGTACCAGTCTTATCAGAGTTATCGATCTCCGACTCGATGATCCATTGATTGGAAATATTTTAGATTGGGATTATCAAGATTTTAGATCTCACTGACATAATCTCATCATGATCCTAAAATTATTTTTCTAATCTATGAGGTTTATTATAATTATATAAAAATGATGCAGCAAATGATAAAATATAATACCTCATAACTAACATAATGCAAATGAGCAGAAAGATAATAAAGAAATATCCTATCGCATCCCCATGTGATTGGCTTGTAGGGCACTATTCTTTCAGAATGCTTAGCAGGTGAGTCACTTGTTCATTGATGATGTACCCCTACATCTCACCTATATACCATATCAGTGTCATCACACTCTTTGCTTAAGAGGATGACCAACCCATATGGCACACAACGACCTCCACTTGATAAATATCATCATCCCGTAATGACGTATCATTTGATCGCAAAAATGTTTAAGAACTATATGATAAATTCTCTCTTTATCGTATACTAGCATAGTTTTAAAAACTTCATTACAATATGAGAGTTCAAGGAAGATGCCATTTTGTGATCAAAATATCAGAATAATTATTATTCAATAATTAATAATTTATATACAAGGATAAACTCAATCATCATATGATTGATTTTAGGACACAATTTTTAATACTATCTCTATAAACCTTTATTCGTTTGACCTAGGTCTTTGATAAAAAAATTCTATATGCAACATCAACATAATCGATGCCAGTATGAGACCCTCCCACTGACATTCATGTAAATACATGATTCCTCCTTATTTTTGATGAAATTAAGTAATTTGATTATATCATTAAAATAATTTATTCTGACTCTAAGATTTTGCTTAAATCCATAAATGAATTTTTGTAGTGTGATCTCTATCACTAGAAGTGAAACGCATAGGCCATTGTAAATAGATACCTTTCCAAGATATCCATTAAGTAGGGCTATCTACACATCCATTTCTTAGGATCGATGTACAATATCATCTCGTTGTACGTTTAGGGATCATTCTTATTTTTTTAATCTCCCTCAGGAAATGCTTTCTATGAATCTTTTGTAAGAATACCAAGTATCTTTCTAAAAGATGGGTGATACTACTAGATCTACGAGGTGGAGGAGGTACTACATATATTGGCTTATCTTAAATTGATGGGTGATACCATTGGAAAGAGAAAATGGCATCCCAAACTTTTTAGGATACCTCATAAATGAGCTTTCACAAACCTTATAAATGAGCTTTCATAGACCTATTCTTTAACTTCTCCACCATATCATATCTCATATGGTATAATGAAACCAACTTCAAAGGAAACCTAATTTAAATTTAAGAAATTAAACCTTATTCCTAAAGAAACAAAGATTGATTAATATGGTGTAGTGAAACTAACTTTAAAAAAAAATTAATTTAAATTTTAAAAATTAAACATTATTTTTAAAGAAACAAAGGTTAAATCAGTGAAATCATATAGTGTCATTCTGTTGGAAAATATATCCCAAAGACAATCATCAACCTATTAATGATTGTACTATTTGATATAATTGTATATAAATTAATTAATAAAATATTTATTTATAATTTTCATTATAAGCTTATACATCTTCGATATCGAACTTCTGTGTTATGATAAAAGTTCTTAGAACTATTTTGAATTGATAAAGAAGGATTTATTGTTTAGTCCTTAAATGAGTTCATGACCAAATGATATGCTATTATTAGGATGATAGACATATCAAGTGTAGGTCATTGTGTGCCATATAGGATGGTTGTCTTCTTAACTAAAGAGTATGCAGACACTAGTATGGCATGTAGGTAAAATGTAGGAGTACATTTTACTTAATGTATCTAACTCTGGAGTACTCTACTGTCAAGAGTCACTTCGAAGGGATATAGGTATAAGTATTCCTCAGACTAGAGATCACCGCAGTGATTTGCAAACAACTCCATGTACTTAAGTGTTGGACTACCTTAATCTCTAATTTAGGATTGAAAGGTTTCTGGGCATATTCAAGTACTTGTGATGTCGATGCATGAGTCAAGATAGAATTGACCGCTCTAAGAGATTGGAGAAAATACTTTGTATTTTAATTTAGTAAGACCTTGGTTAAAGCAATCCTTGTGAGGAGTCACAGGATTTATCAGGTTGAGACACATAATGGATGTACCATTAAGAGTTGACAGTTTAAACTCTATATCATCCTAGTATCAAAGGTCAAAAGGATGAATTATATAATAACTATATTCAAATAGGTTCTTGAGTATTGCTTTGCATACATTCGGCCTATCTGGACGTCAGGTACAAATGGTTACTCTGATTTGTATAGGAATCAGTTTCTATGCTATCGCTTAGGTTTGAACCTATGGGGTGACATGCATTAGGAGTTTCTTTCGATCACATGGCTAATCTAAAGAATCTCAATCAATGGAGACTCTGCTGAAGAGTCCCACTGGACGGAGACTTTGTTGAAGGGTCCCACTAGACGGAGACTCTAGAGAAAAGTTCCACTAGACTTGGACTCTATCATTAATGGAGGATTAATTAGTGACTAGATCACTAGTTAGTATAATTTAATTGAGCGTTAAAGTCTGGATCAAGTTTGATCGGATTGAATTCAATCAGGTCAAGTTTGATTAGATTATGAGATGACCTAATCAGTAAAGGAGAAATGATCCTGATTTGATCGGATCTATAACTTAATTAATTTATTAATTTGATAAAATTTAATTGATATTATAGAGATCTAATTAGATTAGATTTATTATATTTTATTTGGATTTAATTGGATTAGATTTGAAATAAATCCAATCAGTTAAAACCTAGAGTCCCAAATAAATAGGACTCTATCCCTTGTGCCACCTACATTGTCTCACACTTTTTTCACCACACAAAATTAGTTTGTATATGAGAAAACTTTTAGATCTATATTCTCAATCATGAAGTTTGACTACCCATACTCAAATATTGGGTTCGGATCTTAGAAGTGGTAGATTAGATCTATTACTAAATGTTGTCTTTTGGTTCACATACTTGTTATTTTAGATTCAGATCTTTATGCATATAAATTCATATTATAGATTCATTTATAGAAGTTTTAAGATTAAATCTTATACATATATTTGTAGATTAAATAATTTAATCTAATATTCTTTCATTAAAAATTTTTGAAATGCATTCATAAAATTTCTGCGCAACCCAACAGTGGTATCAGAGCCACAGTTTGATATGATATGATATTATATGCATATAGATCTATATTTTAATTTAGATTTAATCTAGTATATAATATTTAGATCTAAAATTAGTTAAATATCTGATCGTACAGACAGATATAAGATTGTCCGACTGTAAGGTTTATCCCTTACAGTGCAAAGATTGTCCTAGTTTGTACTAATCTTTATAAAATTTAATTTTAATTTGAAGTATGTGATTTTTATTTATGATGATTATTATCTAATTTTGATATGATAAAAATATAATAATCAGATCTGAAATAATTTATATTAAATTTAAATTATTTAGATTAGATGATCTGAGTAGCGAAGTAATCGGATCGGTTTTGTCACCAGGCCATCCGATCATAAGAGATAATAAAGATTAGATCTCTCTTTTTTCTATTAAATTGGATCCTCTTATGATATATAGGGATGCCATTGTGACTATATCTCATGAAGATGAATGTAAAAAAAAAATTACTTTTTTCAAAAATCCTAACATTGTGTATATGATACATTGTATAAAAGATGGTTGCATCTAATCTTTACAAATAAAATTTAGAATCATGAACATGTTTAGAATAATTCCAAAATAATTTATGATTTATTTTATTACTATTTATGTAGAATTATTTTAATTTAAAATTAATACAATTATTATAGTTTGCCTATAGAGTCGACTCAGTATTGTTTAGATCGACTCAGGACCCTGATTAGTTAGCTCAATTTCTATTGAGCTAACTTAATATAACATACTAAAAATTATGATTAATAGTTCATTACCAATGAGTCAACTAAATCTTGAAACTTAGTCAATCTATTATGGTGAGAAGGCTCAATCCAAGGATGAGTTGTTTCAAGTTTCAGATCTAAATGGTTATGTATAAAATTAATTATAAAAATATTTTATAAAATTTAAAATTATTTTCAAATGCTAAACCCCTACCCACAGCCTCAAATTTAATTGAGATTTAAGTTGAACAAATTAGATTTAGAATTATTAATTAAAGATCTAGTGTCATTCGCATAGAATATGGGTGATGGGTTTCTGAGTTAGCTTGATCAAGTCCTCCTAATTAGGTTAGACTTAGGGTTAGAATCGAAGATCAAATAGACTAAAAAAATAAATTAGATTTAATCAAGATTTTGCTAGAGCTAATACAGTAGTTGTAGTTGTCAAATCCATATCTTTGATTAGACCCAAATAGACTTTAATCTTAAACTTAGCGATCAAACCCAAATCCATAAGTAGATCTGATTGAAACTGATTAATCAGTTGGTGTCTAAAGTAAGTTGGACAGTCTTGACTAGTGGTTTTTAATTGAGAGCTACTCACATAGATTGAGTAGTAAGGCATACTTTTATCTTCTTGCTGAACAAAAGATATTTGTCAGCAGTAAGGCATACTTTTTGAAAAAAGAGTTCTTTGATGAAGGAATAAATGCTTCTAAAGTCGAGCTTGATGAAGTTCGACAAGCAGAGGAACTGACACCAGCAACTGAATCTGAACCAAATTTGATAAGATCAAATCCAGATCCCAATATACAAACATCCTTAAGGCA
The DNA here is from genome assembly GCF_000442705.2 of Elaeis guineensis. NCBI lineage: Eukaryota > Viridiplantae > Streptophyta > Magnoliopsida > Arecales > Arecaceae > Elaeis > Elaeis guineensis. Next base: position 100,429,372 of record NC_026000.2, read on the forward strand.
AATTAGTAGAGTACTGCATCAGCCAGACAGATATATAGGTTTCTTGGTTTGGAATAGGGATTCTATTGAGCTCGATGAGAATGACAAGGATCCGATCACTTATATGGATGTAATACAGAGGTTCAACTTTGAGAAATTATTTGAAGCCATAAAATTCAAAATAGAGTCCATAAAGATCAACAATATATGGATATTGGTTGATCCACCTAAAGGGGTAAAACCCATAGGGTGTAAGTGGGTCTTCAAAAAGAAAAAGGATGCAGACAAAAAGGTTGAGACCTATAAAGCCTGTTTGGTTGCCAAGGGATATCATCAATATTATGATATTGACTATGATAAGACGTTCTCTCCTGTGGCAATGTTCAAGTCCATTCAGATCATGCTTACGATAGCGGCATACTTGGACTATGAAGTCTGATGAATGGATGTGAAGATAGCTTTTCTAAATAGAGAGCTGAATGAAGAGGTGTATATGATGCAACCTGAAGAATTCACATCTACAGATGAGTCTAAGGTATTCAAGCTTCAAAGATGTATTTATAAATTAAATCAAGCATCTTGGAGTTGGAATATATATTTTGATAAGGTGATTAGAACATATGGCTTCACTAAGAATGAAGAGAAACCTTGTATATATAAGTAGGCTAATGGTTTAGTAATTGTATTTCTTATTTTGTATGTGGACGATATTCTCTTAATCAAAAATGATGTCCTTGCATTATAGAGAATAAAAGTGTGACTGTCGTCATAATTCTTCATGAAGGATCTGGGAGAAGCAGCCCACATCCTAGGGATGAAGATCTATAGGGATAGATCTAAGAGGCTGCTCGGACTCTCCCAATCAATGTACATAGATACCATGCTAAAAAGGTTCAACATGAAGAATTCTAAGAAAGGCTATCTTTCAATAGGCCATAGAATTTTTCTCTCGAAGAAGGATTGTCTGACAACTCCTCAAGAAAGAGAGCATATGAGTAGAATTTTATATACCTCGATAGTGGATTCTATAATGTACACCATGATATGTACAAGATCGGATGTAGCATACTCACTAGGAGTAGTGAGCAGATACCAATCAGATCCAGGTGAGAACTATTAGAAGGTTGCAAAAATCATCCTTAAGTATTTGAGAAATATTAGGGACCAGTGGCTCGTTTATTGAAAACCTGACTTGAAACTCATGGGATACATTGATTTCAATTTTTAGTCAGATCGTGACAATAGCAAAAGCGTGTCGGGATATATCTTATTAGATATATATCCTAGAAGCCAATATGACTGACATATTATAATATATCTAAGGCATAATTTTATACTTAATATATTGATATGATCAATAAAAGGTCAAGTTCTTTTTTATTCAAGTGTAATGTGTCCTTGAATCATCCATGAAATTAGTTTCGATACATATTCTCAAGGTATTGAGAATTAGAGATATGTATTTAATTTCTAAAGGCTCCTGATCATAGGATCATCATGAAGATGATGATAGATCTGGATAGACTGATGCACAAATCACTTCCTTCAAGATAGACAGGTCTCTAGTCTACTGTGTAGAGATATAGGGTGATAAGTGTGGGTGGTTGTTAGAGAACAACTGGCATTGAGCATGATCATATGAGAGATCACTTGGATTTCTATTCAATTATCAGTGATTGTCTCGATGTTGTAGTTGTGTGATTGATCTTTTAACTTGAGATGGTACTACTACTCACAGTGAGATTGCTGGAGTTTAATTGACACATAAATATGGATCTCAATAAGCCATTGTAGTGCATGTTGGTGATAGTTGGTCTACTGTAGGAGTGGGGTGTACATCAAGATAAGATCTATCAACCTTGATAGAGAGGAGTAGTCCTATGAAATTTGAGAGGCTAAGTCTAAGAGTCTATAGCCACAGCAGTGTGATTGATAGAAAAGAGTTTCTATAGAAGTCACAACTGGACTTGAGCTAATCGAATCTATCATGTGACTGATGTTGAGGTTTGATGATATATACATGACCTGCCATCTAGTTGGGACTCACGATAGAGAGACTGAATCACATGTTAACTACATCTAGAGGTTCACTTTAGTTCTACTGGGTTGCCACTACATACTGCTAGGTGTCACTAGTGGATTGTGAGAACTCACTAGGATTATTTTGGATCAACAATCCTTGTTGAGTTAGAGTGAAATTGTTCCAACCCATTGAAAAGATTTTCAATGTTACAATGATAGAGATCATTGTATATCTTACTATCAGATATAATTAAACCTATGAGGTCATACAACAAAGGGATTAAGCCTGAAATTAGTAATTAAACTTATGAAGTGTCAATTGGATTTAGAGAAATCCATTAGGTTCATGGTAACCTTGCTAGCACATGGTTGGACTCAATTCTTCTTTCAGTTAGGATTACTTATTTGATAAGTTAATTTTAACTTAATTATCTGCGAGTTACCTACATCAATAAGATTCATGAGACTCTAATTATTGGGTGTCTAAGGTTATGGATCATATAAATTAAGAGTATAAGTCCCTTATAAATCTCCTTGATAGCTATTATAGGGTACCACTTTGAATTATTCAATTTGGGTGTGTCCATTGAAAAGAGGGCCTTTAGTTCTCTTATGGGATGTCTTGAAGTGAATTTGAGTGCAAGGGTAAAACAGTAATTTTCAAACTTTTTCAAAATTATAATTTTACAGCAGAAATTATTAATTAATCTAATTAACTAACATGTATTAACCCTACACAAGGATCTAAATATGATATATATAGCATGCATTTAAATTTAAAATTTAAACTTCTACGGTAAATATTTTACTGTTATGTGTTCAAAACACATTACCTTCGTGCGGGTAGTCGATCGCTGCAATCTGATCACCGTCAGGAGGGTTTGATCATCGCAATACAGCCACACAGTGTGTCTGGCCTCCGCAGATCATCCACATGAAGTTTTCAGTCTGATCGGCTCCTCACGAATGCTAGTTCATTGTAGAGCCCTTTCGACGGCCGATACTGATCGAACTCCTTTGATTGATATTTGTCGACTCCTCGGATGCTCTAGATTGTCAGCAAAGATGGTAGAGAAGTTGATGAAGCTCTCCTTGAAGTTTGGTAGGCTCACAACACTCATAGCTCACCTTCTCACTTCCCGAACCCCAGGCAAAAACCTAGGTTACTCACTGAAAACCCTACGCCCACTCTTGTTTCTTTTCTTTCTTTTTCTCTCGGAAGTTTTTGAACTTCCTACTCATGCACAAGGCTTCCTCACGCCCACTATTCTCTCTCAAAAAATTTCTACATACACCCCACCTACCTTTCTCTTTTAAAATAGTGCAAGACGTGTCTTATCCATGTGAAAGGATAAAGATAAGTGGTTGCACACTTGAATTCAAATCAAATTTGAATTCAAATGCAAACCAACTCATCCTTATCCACTCTGGGAATGAGAAGAGAGGAGGTGTGGCTTCTTTGTGCATGGAGAGTTTACATGAGAAACTCTTTCTCGTGTAAAGCAAGGGGTGCACAAGATAAGGTGGGTGGCGCATGCATTAGTTGGTTGCCCATTCAAATTCAAACATCCTTTGAATTTGAATGGCCAACTAACTTATTTTTATCCAGATAATTGGTGCACAAGGGTGGGCATGGGATGCCTTCTGCATGGGAGAAAATTCATGAGAAGTTGCTTCTCATGAATTCAAATGGATGCAGAGAAGTGAGGTGGCGCAGGGAGTTGAATTCAAAAGGTGGTTTGATCATAATTGAACCAACCTAATCAAAATAGGTTAAGAACAATTAGACTAAGTTAAACCTAACTTAATTAGGCTTATTTAGTCTCAATAAAATCCTAATAAAATCAAGAATTAACTAAGCCCAACTCCTGATCAGATCAGGGACCAAAACACCTTAGCGATTAGGTCAACACTTAACCTAATCGGGTCAAACCCAACTGAATCCAATTCAATTGAACTTGAACCAAAAATAATTACTCAATCAAATTAAGTTAATTAACAATCAAATCACTAATTAAACCTCTCATAAATACTGAGTCCAAATTCGATGGGCCATCGAGTATCAAAATTCATCGATATAAAACCCTGATCGAAAAGTCCCAAACCAGTGGGACTTTTGACCCCAGTACCCAAAATGTGTGGAACTCATGATCAGAGAATCTTGATTCTCGATCACAGAATTTTAGACACATAGGACTCTTCACCAGCCATCAAATTAGATAGGAACCTCTAATGTGTGTGACCCCGCAGGTTTGATCCTAAGCCAGTAGCACAGGAACCAATTCTCATACTAATCGAAGTGACCATCTAGCAAAGGTACCTGACGTCCGGATAAGTCGAATAGTCGTAATCATAATACTCAGAATCTATGTGAATATGGTTACTGTATAATTCATCCTTTTGACCCCTATGTTTAGGATGACTCAGGGTTAAAATGTCAACCCAGATCAGATCATCCGAATCGTGCTCAACTCAAACAGTCCTGTGACTCCTCACTAGGACTACCCTGGCCAAGGTTTTGCTAAATTGAAATACGACGTACACAGCTCCTGAACTGGAGTGGTCAATCCCATCTTGACACATGCACCGACAAGTCAAGTACTTGACTACACCCAACAGCCTTCTGTCACTGAATTAGAAATTCAGGTAGTCCAGTGCCTAAGTGCAGTGAGTTGCTTGCAAGTCACCGTGGCGGTCTTAGGTCGGAGGGACAGTTATACCCATATCCTATCAAAGCAAATCTTGACAGCAGAAAAGGCTCTGGAGTCGGTCACGTTCAGTGCAGATGTACCCTTACATCTCACCTGTATGCCATATCAGTGTCTTCATACTCCTTGGTTAAGAGAACAACCAACCCATATGGCACACAACGACCTATGCTTGATAAATATTATTATCCTTGGTAACAACGTATCATTTGATCGCGAACAGGTTTAAGGATTAAACGATGAATCCTCCTTTGTCGAGTCTAAATAGTCCTAAGGACTTCACCACAACACAGGAGTTCATTAGAAGATAAAATAATTTATGATGAAAAATACCAAAATAATTTTTATTAATTTATAATTCATATACTAATATAAGAAAGAGAACAACCGTCAATAGGCTGACGATTGGCTTTGGGACACTATTCCCAACATGTCTCATGGGTGTAAAAGAGAGTGTCTAATTATGGGTGCAAGAGCTCCATTAGTTGGGGCCAATAAGGTTTCCTAACGTAAGTTGGATAACTTAAGTTAATAGGAAACCCAATGCAAGTAGGACTTGTATTTTGAGATTGAATATGATTCAATCCTTGTGCCTATAAAAGAGGACCTCCCCTAAGGTCCCAAAGCAAAAAAAAGCCAACCCCTCTCCGTACTAAGAGAACCTCCCCACGCCCTCTCTTCCTTCCTTTTTTTCTTCTCTTTAGGCATCTCCACGCCATACTACTTGGGACTTTTTTTCTTCTCTTTAGGTGTCTCCACACCATACTACTTGGGACGTGCGTCCCAAATAATTTCATGCCCAAAGACTATTTGGCATCCTTTGTTTGCTGGTTCCACCTACTGGTAGCAGCACATAATCAAGGAAAAAAGTCTAAAGAAGAGGAGAAAAAAAATATCAAGGAGAAAGATCAAGTATTGATCGCAATCCAGGCTTCATTCAGATTCAGTATGCTGAATTTTGGAGATTCAAAATTTAGATTTTAGAAGATTGTTCCAGACTAATCCTGAGTGGATACTCGTAGAGGCTAAATACTTGTATTGCTAACAGAGAGCTTCATCTCTTTCAGATCTAGTGTGAAGAAAAGAATTGCAATACAGGTATGTGATTTGATCGCAATCTGAAATTCAGCACATATTAATTTCAGCATATAAAATAGATCCATGTGATTTTATATTTTTATGCATAAAAAATTCAGATTAAAATTGTTTTACTCTTAATCTCTACTACGGTGTTTAGAAAATAAAGTTTTGAAATATATATGCATGCACCAAATCTAGAAATCCAACAGTGGTATCAGAGCCATGGATTTTTATATGCTGAATTTTGATACGCATATTTTTAAAAAGGTTTTAAAATCAATTTTTTTCTTGATACATGAGATGTATGGATGGATCTTCAAATCTAAAATTAGATTATGGGTTTAATTTTAGAATATATAGATGATATGTGGAAGCACACATAGATCTGAATTTTGATCTAGAAAGAGTTCTAGTTTGTGTTTATGTAGATACATGCATGAAATCTAAAATTTTTATGATTTGAATTTTAATTCATATATATGATATATGATTGTATATTTAGATCATAAATATATTTTTAATCTGATCCATGATTAGTATATGAGAAATATGATATCATGTTTAGATCTAAAATTTTTGTTTATATCTGATTTACATGCATATATATGATATATGTTTATATGTTAAAATTTAAAAATTATTTTCATATTTTAAAATTTACTTTTATACAAAGAATTTAGATCTAAAATATGACTTTAGAATCTGAAATTTATGTTTGTGCATGAAAATTTTGGTCATAGAAAAACTATAAATTAGGTCATGTAATAGGATTACATCTAAGTTTTTTTTATTTGAGTCATACGGGTCTAATTCGATTAAGTAATTGGTCAAACTGAGTTAACTATTGAATTTAGTTAGATCAATTAAGTTAATGATCATACAATTATTATTGATTAAATCGATTGAGTCCCATATGTAGAATCCATTAACCTAAGGACCTGATTTGGCTCGTTGTTTTGAGCTCGATTTGCTTGAGTTAATCAATTTTGTTAGCTAACTTGATCAATTCGTTAGAGTCTAAGAAAGGCAACGGAGGGACCCCCACTGTTCTCCACTTACATACTTAATTTGGAAGATTGGGTTTTGAATTAGGTTACTCAGTAGTTTGGTTTAGCCCATGTTAGTTAGATCAGTCATATAATGATTGATTAGATGAGACCTAAACTCAAACCTCTCAATAAATGTTAAGTCCATAGGTCTTCCACCATTGTAGATGTACGGATGTGTTACCGACGTTGATTGTTCTCAGCTGGTTACAGTAGTTCAGTTGCATCGAAAATACGCAACCACTCTATTAGCAAAGAGTTGCTCTAGGATAAGGATGGGGTTGGACTCAATAACTATTAGGTGAGGCACCCAATGATGGCCTTGCAATTGCTTGTGAATGGTGGGTCAAGCTTAACTAAGAAGTGTGGGCAATAACTATTAGGTGAGCCCACATGACTTAGAGAGCAAGTAGCTGCAACATGTTTAGTGAAGCATCTGGATAAAGAGTTGCCTATGCATTGGTGTGCATATCACCAATAACTGTTAGGTGAGGTACATGACATCGGTGGGACCACAACATCCACTAAGAATCTTTTATCACATTAAGATTTTTATTTTCTTTCAAGGGAGTGGAGGAATCCAAAAAATTAGTAAGAGTTATTATTTGCATCTTAAAAGTCTCTAGAAGTAAATTAAAATATTGAGTACAAAAGTCTAACTTGAATCTCTACCCTCATAGTTAAACCATCATGTCAGCCTCAAATCCTCTAGCTCGTATCCTTGAAACCAATTGTTTGATCGATAATAATTTTAAAGATTGGCTCAAAAATCTCAGGATTGTTCTGACCTTAGAAAAGTTAAGTCATGTTCTTGACCAGGACCCCATTGTATTGCCAAACCATCCTACTGCTGAGCAGAGAGATGCTTTTGAGAAGTGGATGGATGAAGACAGTCGGGTCAAGTGTTATGTGCTGGCATCTATGTCAAATAAGTTGCAAAGCTAGCATGAGCATATGCCCACTGCTCGGGCCAGATTACTCACATGCAAGAGTTGTATGGTGAACAGAGCCATACTGTGTGCTTTGAAGTATCTAAGAGACTATTCAACCTCAAAATATGCAAGAGGCAGTCCGTCCATGAGCACTGTATGACAGTAATCAAGGACATTGAGGAGCTTGGGAAGCTCAGGCTTAATATACAAAAATAATTACAGATAGATCTGATCCTTCAATCCTTTACTAGTTCGTATAGTCAATTCATCATGAATTTTCATATGAACAAACTTATCTGCACTATTCTCGAATTTGTCAGCATGTTGGTCATGATGAAGGGTACCTTGAAGAGTTCAAGGAGTACTGTTCTCACTGTGGAGCAGACTTTTTCTTCCAAGAGAAAGTCTATTGGAAGGAAGAAAGCTAAATCTGCGAAGAAGCAGAAGAGAGAGAGCAAGCCAAAGAAGGATGGTCCAAAGGTGGCTGAAGCAAATAAAAAGTATTTTCACAGTCATGCTGAAGGCCACTGAAAGAGGAACTATCCGAAGTACCTGGAGAGCCTAAAGATCAAAAAAGATGACAAACCTTTCGAAGGTATGCTCGTAATTGAATCTAACCTTATGGTTTCTTCTACTTATAGTTGGGTATTAGACTCTGGCTCAAGTGCTCATATATCACCTCTATGCAGGATCTGATAGAAAGTAGAAGGTTGAGGAAAGGTGACATGATCCTTTAGGTAGGCAATGGAGTAAAGGTTGCTGCAGAAGCTGTTGACACTTACCCTCTCCGATTATCGTTTGGTGTTAGATTAGATTTAAAAGACTGTTATTATATTTCTATAGCTAGTCAAAATTTGATTTCTGTGTCTGTTCTAGCATAGAAAGTTTTTGAAATTAGTTTCAATAATGATTTTTATTTCATTTATTTATGAAATAAATTAGTTGCATGAGATCTTTTAATTGACAGTCTTTATCACTTGCATGTTGATGCAAATGTGAACCTAAACGAGCAAATAGTGAGTGCCGTAGGTCAAAAGAGACTCAGAGATGAAATTAATCAGAAGTACTTGTGGCACCATAGACTAGGCCATATTGGAGAGGACAAGATAAACAAATTGGATAAGGATGGGATACTTGGCTCTCTTTGCCCAGAGTCATATCCAGCTTGTGAATCTTATCTTCGAGGAAAGATGACCAAGTTATCCTTTGTGGGATATGGGGAAAGGGCCATAGAGTTACTTGCCCTGGTACACATCGATGTGTGTGGGCCATTTGATGTGCAGGTCAGGGGTGGTTATAGCTACTTCATTAATTTTACTGATGACCTATCTAGGTATGAGTATGTATATCTCATGAAACACAAGTCTGAGGCCTTTGAAAAGTTCAAAGAATTCAGGCATGAAGTAAAAAAGCAGACAGGCAAACTAGTAAAGGTTCTTCGATCTGATCGAGGAGGTAAATATCTTAGTCAAAAATTTTTGAGATATCTTAAGGATACTGGCATAGTCTCTCAGTAGATCCCTCCTGAAATACCTCAGTTCAACAGGGTATCCGAAAGAAGGAATAGGATTCTATTGGATATGGTCAGGTTCATGATGAGCTTCACTGATATACCCTTATTTTTTTGGAGATATGCTTGTTAACTACCATTCATTTGTTGAATAGGGTTCCTTTAAAGTCTGTTCCTACCACACCGTATGAGATATGGTTCAGTAAGAAGCCGAGTCTAGGTTATCTTAAGACTTGAGGATGTCCGACCTATGTCAAGAGATAGATGGCTACAAAGTTAGAGGATAGATCTATTATAGCATGCTTTATTGGGTATCCAAAGTCTATGGGATACTACTTCTACTTTTCACAAGATCACAGTGTGATTGTGAGTTGAAATGCCATATTCCTAGAAAAATAGTTTATCCAGGATGGCTTCAATGGGAGGTTAGTAGAGCTCGAAGAGAAGGTCTCTGAAGAGCTTAGAGCTATAGATCTTCAGGAAATCGTAGTCCATGAGCCAGTAGTTGATGTTTCTCTGCCACCTTGTAAACCTAGTAGGGTCTCCCGACCTCCTGAAAGATACATGAGTTTCTTTACAAAGGAAGTAAAGAAAATGTTCCTCATAGGAGTAGGGGTCATGGTGATGATCCCAATACCTTTGATGAGACGATGTTTGATATTGATTTCGAGAAATGGTTAGATGCTATGAAGTCAGAAATTGACTCAATGCACTCGAACCAATTCTAGACTTTAGTGGATCCTATTAGGAATTGTGTCCTAAAATCAATCATGTGACGATTGAGTTCATCCTTGCATATGAATTATTGATTATTGAATAATAGTTATTCTGATATGTTTCATCACAAAGTGACATCTTTCTTGAATTTTTGTACTGTAATGAAGTCCCTAGAACTATGCTAGTATACGATAAAGAGAGATTTATCATATAGTTCTTAAACAAGTTTGCGACCAAATGATACGTTATTATGGGATGATGATGTTTATTAAGTGAAGGTCATTGTGTGCTATATGGGTTGGTTATTCTTTTAATCAAGGAGTGAGGTGACACTGGTATGGCATACAGGTGAGATATAAGGGTACATCGTCACTGAATAAGTCACTCACCTGCTAAGCGTTCCTTTTTCAAGAGCTGCTCGTGAAATATATGGGTATAAATGTTATTCAGACCTGAGATCACCATAGTGACTTGCAAGCAACTCACTGTGCTTTTGTGCCAAACTACCTGAATTTTTAATATAGTGACGGAAGACTACTGGGTACAGTCAAGTACTTGAGAAGTCTGTGTGTGGATCAAAATGAGATTGACCCTGCCAGATTATTAGAGTTGATGTATCACTGTATTTCAATTTAGTAAAGTCTTGGCTAGGGTAATCCATGAGATGGATTTGAAAGGTTGAAATACAATGTGGATGAAGTAATCTCGATTGACAATTAACCTGAGACCATCCTAGAGCATCCAGGGTCAAAATGATGAATCATGTGGTTACCATGAGTATGGGTTCTAGAATATTTTTTTGCGATAATTCGACCTATCTGAATGTCGAAAACCATTGCTAGATGGTATCTTGATTAGTGTAGAAATTAGTTCCTGTACTACCGGCTTAGTGTTTGAACCTATGGAGTCACACACACAAGCTAGACAAAGAAGGAAGGAATTGACCTATGTTTATATGTCTAATCTGGAAGTACTTGACATGACTGAATATATACACTAACTTGATTGAGAATTAAGTTATGGGTCAAAAAGGATTGAAGAGTTGACTATGTCTAGCTAGCACTACACATGAGGTTTAGGTTTAATCCCGGAGATGAACAATTTCTATCTATGATCCATGGAATATGAAAGATTGAATTTAAGTACTAATTAATTTTAAATTAGATCTAAATTAATTAAATTTTAATAGATCCAAAATCTAAGTTAGACTTGGTACAAAAGTCTTAAAGAATTTATGATTGACAACCTTTCAAAGTTATTTCGATCCGACTTCGAATCGGACTTGAATCAGACTTGTTTTGGATGAGATATGAGTATTCCTGCTTGTACTGGGAATTCCCACTCATAAAGTGTGATAAAAAATTAATTTGGTGCTTATTTGGGGCATCCCACTTTGCATGTCATAAGTTATGACAATTATGTCTCATATAGGAGTCCTTCTTTCATGAGTATTGAACTAATTCAAATTAGATTTGAATAAAGAGTCCTCCTCTCATTGGATCATGAGAATCATCTATAAATAGAGAAAGTCTCTATCTATGGATAAAAGAAAAAAATAGAATAGTAAACAAATCAAATTGAGAAAAAAAAAGAGAGAGAGACAGGCGTGTGAAGAGAGAGGTCCTTCATCTTCTACATCTTTCCCTTCGTTGCCACCTCCTCTCCTTGGTTGTGGATCCTTCTTGGGCATCCCACCTACTGGTGTGAGGTGTCATACCATCACATCTCATTCCTCGATTGATTAAGTTGTGAAGCCAATTGGATTGGAGTTCATCCTGCTTTCTTATGATGTCTGATGTGCATGCGAAGTAGAGGGTCTGCATATCCAGACCTCCATGAAGGTTTATATCAAATAATTTAAGATTTGATCTCTAGTTATACTATAATTCAGATAAAGATTTGATCCTTAAATAAGTAAAATATTAAAAAAAATTCTTAGATACAACCTGGGCATTCTGGAGGAAAACTGTTTCCTTCCCTTCAACTGGTATTAGAGCAGATCTGAAATATATGCATGCAAAATAGAATTTTTTATAATTATTTATATGAGATATAATTAAATTTTTTTATGTAATATTAAATCTTATTTGATCTGATTTTGATTGGATTAGAGGTGCCTAATCAATGGTTGATTGAGATTATTATAAATCTGTTATAACAGAATTCTATTATTGCTGAATTTTTAATAAAAATAATGTGAATTAAAAATTTATTTTAATAGAATTTTAATTTTATTATTTTTTTATGAAGATAGGATTATTTTAGAGTTAAATTAGATCCATTTTGATAGATATTTAGATTTAAATCCTATCATAATTTAGCACTATGTGAAAATAGATTTTACCAGAATTTAATTCTTATATATTCATATTTGCATCTAATTATTTTTTTATTTGATATCAAATCTAAAATTAATATTTTATAATAAGCGTAAGATAAATTTGAGATTTGATATGATGTATATGATACATCAAATCTAATTGGATTAAATGAAGAACATAATTGATGAGATCAAGGATATGTTTATGACATAAAATAGTTTTATCAATAATTATATGTTGATGTAATTATATATATAATTAGATTTTAGATCTTAATAGCCTAGTACTTAGATTGATGAGATCACTAGATCGTTCGATCATAAGACATTGAAGAGATTAATCTATCTTTTGCCTATTCAATGGGTTCTCTTATGACGTGTAGGGGTGTCGTTATGATCCAGTTTCATAAAGAAAAAAGTGAACAGACTTTTATATATTATTTTGATCATAAATATATATAGATTAGATCTAAAATGATTTATGATTCATTATAATAAAATAAAATTTAGAAATAAAATTATTTTAGATTTGAATTACGTGTTACATATAATGTACTGGGTATTAATCTAAAAGTTGTCATGATGCATAAGATGTATGAATGAAGTTTAGATCATACCTATGTATGTTTAATTATTAAACTATTATAAAAATTTATTTTCATGTGTTGAAACATATGGTATGCTTCACTTGAAACTCTTGTAGAATAGTTCTACAAACTAAAACACATGTTTCACATACTTAATTTTAAATTAAATTTGAATGATCTAAAATTAAGAATTGAAGATTATTAAGACATCACATAATATGATGAGCAAAGGGCTAGCATAAATCAGATCCTTTTAATGGGTTAGACCTAGAGTTAGGAACACATATGGATCAAGTAGAAAAATTAATTAAATCTTATCAAGTGTTGAATTAGATTAGGTCAGTATTTTTTTAAATCAATCTTAATAGTTGAAGTTTGATCAAATCCATACGTTTGACCCTAATAAAAGGACCATGATCATGGCTCCATGGTTGAGCCTGAATCTTCTGGTGTGTCAAATCGAAACTAATTAATCAGTTGGTGTCTAAGATAAGTTTGGCAGATTCGATCAAGTGATTTTTAATTGGAAGCTATTCACCTAGATGCATCTACGGTGAGTTAAAGACAGATCCCTCCTGCTGATCTCACTTACCTGGCCAACATAGTAGATTATGTTTTGATTAGGTCACTAGTCGATTGGTGCAGACCCATGCCATTAAGGTGAATCGATGTGACTGATTTAGGTGTCTTTAAACCAGCTTGTGTTTAATTCTTTACATGACTTGGTGAAGTCAGTAGAAGGATTTGCAGCTTGCTGGTCGACTTCTTCTCTTATTCTTAGGTCAATGAAATCAAATTTTTTAAATTATTAGGTCTATAAAGTGATAAAGTTATGAGATAACTTGGTCATTGCCTCCAATTAAGGTGTGTAATAATGAGTCCAATATTTTAAATAGGCATTGGAGGTGCCACACGTCTGGTGCCTATTACATATTGGAATTGTCATTCTTCATATGACTATCATGATGTACTCTCAGATCAATGCTCAGGTTGGTCGAGCCACACTCAGGTCTGGACATCCATTTGTTGGATGCACTTGATGTGTCATGTTAATGGTTGGACCTAACTAAAATTTTCAGTGGAGGCTTCACATGTCTGTTGAAGGGATGTCTAGGGCAAAACCCAATGCTAAAAGTTGTTTGGAGAAATAATTAGTTATAAACCCACCCATGGATGCACTAGGATTAGCTGAGCCACACTCGGGCCCGAATGCAGTCCATGTGGATTTTAGTACCCACTAAAGAATTAATGTAATTCCTAGAGTTGGAGGTAGAGGCTACCAATTCATAAAAAATAGTGAGAGGATCTTTAGACTAAAGTCCATATCTTCGGGATTAAAAAAAATTAATTCATATACCAATAGGCTAATATTTTATCCTTTCAGTTATGGCCAATACACCATCCCTTCATTCACTGTTGGATAGTGACAAACTCATCAGACCCAACTTCAATAGCTGGTATCGAAAGCTGAAGATCGTGTTGGAGCATAAGAAGATTTTGTATGTCCTTACGGATCAGGCACCTGAAGAACCTGCAGCCAATGCTCCTCGTGCTGTGAGAGATACTTACATGAAGTGGCTCAATGATCGCATGACTACGCATTGCATGATGAGGGCAGCTATGAACGATAAACTTAGTCATAAGTTCAAGGATGTGCAGCCTGAGGAGATGATTCAAATATTGAACGAGTCCTTCGGCACCTCTGAGGATGCGGAGAGACATAAAACCTCCTGTGCAGTGTTCAATGTCCGTATGTGAGAGAGAGCTTCAGTCATCGATCATGTATTATACATGATTGAGTAGATTAAATGCCTTAGCAAACTTGACTTTTCATTGCATGAACAGTTAGACAAAGATTCTATCCTCAATTCGCTATCGAAATCCTACCTACCCTTTCTCAATCATTATAGAATGATGAAGTCTACAGTAAACTACCATGGTTTGCTAGGGTTACTGTAGACTTTTGAGAAGGATCACCAGCTCCAAAAGGAGCCATTGAATTTAGTGGGAGATTCATCTGTAGGGCATCGATTCTCTAGGAGAGGAAAGAAGAAAAAGGTGCAAAAATCCCATGCCGTCGATCCCAAGCAGAGAAAACTGTCAAAAGTTGACAAGAGACAGGCAGAGTGCTTCTTCTATAAGAAGTTGGGTCATTGAAAGAGGAATTATTTTGCTTATATAGTCATCCTTGACCCAAACAGGCCTGTAAACAAGAGAAAGAGGCAAGTGGTTGCTTCACAAGATATTTATATGATAACACCTTATAATTTCTCTACTTGTGCTACTGCTACCTGGTATTGGATACCGAAAGTTCTATTAATATATGCAATTCATTGTAGGAACTGCAGGTAAGTAGAAAATTTTGAGAGGATGAGCAGTTCCTCAACATTAGAGATGGAAGCCTTGTTCCAGTTCTGGCCTTAGAAACTTTGTAGCTTGTCTTCGAGTCCCATAGTATCATGTTAGATGATTGTCATTATTGTCCCTCCTTTATGATGAATGTCATTTATGTAGGCCTTTTAGCCAAATTTGGTTATAAGTTTATAATGAAGGATAATTTTTATGATATCATTATGAATGATACTACAATTATGAATGGATAATTAAAACACGGTATATACATAATATAACGGCCTGTTAGTGTAATATACGCACCTAGTAAATGTCCCAAAATAGATAATGTCAGTGAATTCTATCTTTGGCATAGTAGGCTTGATCATGTAAACAAGAATTGGATTGACAAATTGATCAAGAAATGTGTCCTTGAGATAGATGATTGTGAATCATTGCCTATCGTGAATCTTATCTACTTGGTAAGATGACTAAGTGACCTTTTAAAAGAAAAGGTGAAAGAGCCAGTGATGTCCTAGGTCTAATACATACTGATGTATGTGGGCCTATGAACATAAGTGCCAGAGAAGGATACTACTACTTCATTACATTTACAGATGATCTATCGAGGTATGGGTATGTCTATCTTATGAAGCATAAGTCAGAATTATTTGAAATGTTCAAACGATTTTATGCTGAAGTAGAGAAACAAACTGAAAAGAGTATTAAGATCCTTCGTCAAATCGAAGAGGTGAATACTTCACCAGTGAGTTTCTGACATATCTGGAAGAGAATGTGATTCTCTCACAATGGACCCCTCTTGGAACACCACAATATAATGGTGTGTCCGAGAGGAGGAATCGAATCTTGTTAGATATGGGTCTGATCCATGATGGACTTGTTCAGTCTGCCAATATCCTTTTGGGGATATGCTCTAGAGACTGTCTGCTATATTTTGAATAAGGTGCCCAGTAACTCTATCGATAAAACTCCATATGAGATATAGACTGGGCGTAAGCCGATGCTCTCACATCATAGGGTCGGGGGTGTCCAACTTATGTCAAGTATTTAAAGACAGATAAGCTTGGATCGAAGTCTGATAGATGCTTGTTCGTAGGGTACCCGAAGAAAACTAAAGGATACTACTTCTACCTCACTGTAGAACAAAAGGTATTTGTTAGCAGTTGGACAGTCTTTTTAGAAAAAAAATTTCTTGGTGAAGGAGCTAATGCCTGTAAAATTGAACTTGATGAAGTTCATGTGGTGGAAGGTCCGAGACATATAGAATTGGATTCGATTGGTGGATCAAATCCGGAGCCATTAGAGGCACCATTAAAGAGATCCAATAGAGTACTGCATTAGCCAAATAGATACTACGGTTTCCTAGTCCAGGATGGTGATCCTATTGAATTTGATGAGAATGATAAGGATCTGATCACCTATATGGAGGCCATGCAAAGGCCCGACTCTCAAAAATGGCTTGAGGCAATGAAGTCCGAGATGGGGTCCATTGAGATCAATAGTGTCTGGACACTAGTTGATCCGCCCAAAGGGATAAAACTCATAAGGTGTAAATGGATTTTCAAGAGAAAAAGAGGAGCGGACGAGAAGGTAGAGACCTATAAAGCCTATCTAGTTGCTAAAGGTTACCATCAGCATTATGGTATTGACTATGACGAGATGTTCTCTCCTATGGTAGTGCTCTAGTCCATCTGGATTATGCTTGCTATCATTACACACTTAGATTATGAGATCTGACAGATAGATGTGAAAACTATTTTTCTTAATGGAGAGCTGAAAGAAGAGATGTATATGATACAACCTGAAGGGTTCACATCCACAGATGAGTTAAAAGTGTGTAAGCTGAAAAGATCAATTTATGGACTTAAGCAGGCATTGAGGAGTTAGAATATGCATTTTGATAAAGTACTCAAAACATATAGCTTTGTTAGGAATGGAGAAAAGCCATACGTCTACAAATGGACTTGTGATTTTGTGGTCATTTTTCTTGTGCTGTATGTGGATAACATATTGTAACTAGAAAATGACATACCGACTTTGCAGAGTGTGAAGCTATGGTTATCATCACAGTTCTCCATGAAGGACTTGGTAGAAGCATCCTACATCTTAGGGATGAAGATCTATAGAGATAGATCTAGAAGGTTGCTTGGATTGTCCCTATCCACCTACATTGACACCTTGTTGAGGCGATTCAATATGGATAATTTTAAGAAAGGCTAACTTTTGATAGGCCATGGAATTACTCTTTCCAAATATGTTTTGTGCCGCTATCACCTAGTGCGAGAGATCGTGAACTGAGATAACGTCGAGCTTTAGAAGATCGATAGAAAAGAGAACCTAACTGACCTCTTCACTAAAGCTCTCAGGATCAAAGAGTTCAATGATTTCAAATGGAAGATGGGTATAAGATATTGCCCTAATTGGCTTTAGTCCAAGTGGGAGTTGTTGAGAATTATGTCCTAAAATCAATTATGTAATGATTGAGTTCATCCTTGCATATGAATTATTGATTATTGAATAACAGTTATTTTGATATTTTTTATCACAAAGTGACATCTTCCTTGAACTCTTGTACTATGATGAAGTCTCTAGAACTATGCTAGTATACGATAAAGAGAGTATTTATCATATAGTTCTTAAACAAGTTCGTGATCAAATGATACGTCATTATGGGATGGTAATGTTTATTGAGTGAAGGTAGTGTGCCATATGGATTGATTGTCCTCTTAACCAAGGAGTGAGGTGACACTGGTATGGCATACAAGTGGGATGTAAGGGTACATCATCACTAAATAAGTGATTCACCTGCTGAGCATTCTACTGTCAAGAGCTGCTTGCAAAATACATGAGTGTAAATGTCCTTCAAACTTGAGATCACCATAGTGACTTGCAAGCAACTCACTATGCTTTAGTGTCGAACTACCTGAATTTTTAATACAGTGACGAAAGGCTACTAGGTACAGTCAAGTACTTGTGAAGTCTGTGTGTGGATCAAGATAAGATTGACCCTTCCAAATTATTGGAGTTGATGTATCACTATATTTCAATTTAGTAAAACCTTGATCAGGATAATTTATGAGATAAATTTGAAAGGTTGAAATATAATGTGGATAAGGTATTCTCGATTGACAGTTAGCCTGAGATCATCCTAGAGCATCCAGGGTCAAAAGGATGAATTATGTGGTAACCATGAGTATGGGTTCTAAAATATTCTTTTGTGATAATTCAACTTATCTGGATGTTAGAAACCATTGCTAGATGGTATCTCGATTAGTATAGAAATTGGTTCTTGTGCTACCGGCTTAGTGTTTGAACCTATGGAGTCACGCACACAAGTCAGATAAAGTAGGAAGGAATTGACCTATGTTTATATGTCCAATCTAGAAAAATTTGACTTGATTAAACATATAAGCTAACTTGATTGAGAATTGAGTTATGGGTCAAACGGGATTGAAGAATTAACTGTCTAGCTAGCACTACACATGATGTTCAGGTTCAATCCCGGAGATGAACAATTTCTATCTATGATCTATGGAATATATGAAAGATTGGATTTAAGTATAAATTATTTCAAATTAGATCTGAATTAATTAGACCTAAATAGGTCTAAAATCTAAGTTAGACTTAGTACCAAAGTCCTAAATAGTTTAGGATTGACAATCTTTTGAAATTATTTCGAACCGGCTTCAAATCAGACTCGAATCAGACCTATTTTGGACAAGATATGAGTATTCCTACGTGCATTAAAAATATCCACTCATGAAGCATGACTAAAAATTAGTTTGGTGCTTATTTGGGGTATCCCAAGTAGGTGTGAGAGTGGATGCAAAGTGGATGTCATAAGTGATGGCAATTATATCTCATATAGGAGTCCTTTCATGAGTATTGGACCAATTCAAATCAGATTTAAATAAAGAGTCCTCCTCTCATTGGATCATGAGAATCATCTATAAATAGAGAAGATCTCTACTTATGGATGAAAAAAGAGAATAGAATAGTAAACAAATCAAATTGAGAGAAGAAAAAAAGAGAGAGAGACAAGCATGTGAAGAGAGAGGTCCTTCATCTTCTACATCTCTCCCTTTGTTGCCACCTCCTCTCCTTGGGCGTGGATTCTTCTTGGGCATCCCACCTCTTGGTGTAAGGTATCACACCATCACATCTTATTTCTTGATTGATTGAGTTATGAAGCCAATTGGATTGGAGTTCATCCTGCTTTCCTGTGGCATCTGACGTGCATGTGAAGTAGAGGGTCTGCATATCCAAACCTCTATGAAGGTTTATATCAGATAATTTAGAATTTAATCCCTGGTTCCACTATGATTCAGGTAAGTATTTGATCCTTAAATAAGTAAAATATTAAAAAAAATTCTTAGATGCAACCTGGGCATTCTAGAGGAGAACTGTTTCCTCCCTTTCAGATCCACCTAAAGGTATTGTACCTATTGGGTGTAAATAGATCTACAAAAAGAAGATTGGTGCTGATAGTAAGGTTGAGACCTATAAAGCTAGGCTTGTGGCTAAAGATTATAGTCAGCATGAGGGCATTGACTATCAAGAAATCTTTTCACATGTAGCCATGCTGAAATCCATCCACTCTTTGCTTGCTATTGCAGCTCACTATGATTTTGAAATCTGATAGATAGATGTGAAAACTTTCTTCTTGAATAAATATCTTGAGGAAGATATCTATATAGAGCAGCCTATGGGTTTCACGTCCGGTGATGGTGATCACAGTGTCTGTAAGCTGCAAAGGTCCATATACAGATTAAAGCAGGCATCTTGGAGTTGGAACCATCATTTTGATGAGGCAATCAAATCATTTGATTTCATCAAAAATAAAAAAAAATCTTGTGTATACAACAGGATTAGTGGGAGTGCAATCACCTTCCTCGTTCTATACGTGGATGATATTCTCCTTATTGAGAATGATATTTTCATACTGACCTCGATCAAAAGATGGTTGTCCAAAAAATTCTCCATAAAAGATCTAGAGGAAGCATCCTATATTTTCAAAATAAAGGTCTGTAGGGATAGACCTAAACGGATGCTTGGCCTGTCACAAAAGCTATACATAGAGAAGGTGCTGAAGAGGTTCAGCATGAAGAACTCCAAGAGAGGTCTCTTACCTCTTGGGCATGGTATTCATCTCTTCAAGATGATGTGTCCAATCACATCTAAGGAGATTCAGCTAAGAGTAGGATTCCTTATGCTTCGGCAATAGGAAGCCTCATGTATGTCATGCTATGTACTCGATCTGATATTATCCTTACAGTGAGTGTCACGAGTAGGTATCAATCGAATCCAGATGAGGAGCACTAGATAGTTGTGAAGAACATCTTTAAGTACTTAAGAAAGATTAAGGATTTGTTCTTGATCTTTAGAGGTGATTCTGACTTATGAGTTGAAGGATATACTGACTCAAACTTTTTGTCTGATGTTGATAATAAAAAATCAACATCAGGATATGTGTTCATTTGTAATGATGGTACAGTCAGCTGAAAAAGTTCTAAACAGTCCATCATAGCATATTTGACCACGGAGGCTAAGTATGTCACTGATTCGGATGCTGCGAAGGAAGGCTTCTAGATCAAAAAGTTTATTGTGAAACTTAAGGTTATGATATCAGATGCCATACCACTGTACTGTGACAACAATAGAGCTATAGTACTTGCTAAGGAGCCGAAGTCTCATCAGAAATCAAAGCACATCGAGCAGCGTTATCATATTATATGCGACTACTTTAAAAAAAATATGTCAAGGTGTGAAGAGTAGACTCCACAGATAACGTGGCAGATCCGCTCACTAAGCAATTGAGCCAATCAAAAATGAAAGTTCACCTTGGAAAGATGGAACTTAGATTTGTAGCCAATTGACTTTAGTCCAAGTGAAAGATTGTTAAATGTATGTCCTAAAAGTCAATATAGCTGACACATTGTAATATATCTAGGACATAATTTTATACTTAATATATTGATATGATCAATAAAAGGACAAGTTCTTTTTTATTCAAGTATAATGTGTCTTTGAATCATCTATGGAATTAGTTTCAATATAAATTCTCAAGGTATTGAGAATTAGAGACATGTATTTAATTCCTAAAGGCTCCCTATCATAGGATCATCATGAAGATGATGATAGATCCATATAGACTGGTGCACAAATCAATTTCTTTGGGATAATCGGGTCTCTAGTCTACTGTGTAGAGACACAGGGTGATAAGTGCAAGTGGTTGTTAGAGAACAACTGGCACTGACCGTGACCATACGAGAGATCACTTAGATTTCTATTCAATCATCAGTGATTGTCTCGATGTTGTAGTTGTGTGACTAATTTTTTGACTTGAGATGGTACTATTACTCATAGTGAGGCTACTGAAGTTTGATTGATACATAAATATGGATCTCAATGAGCCCTTGTAGTGGATGTTGGAGACAGTTGGTCCACTGTAAAAGTAGAGTATGTATCAAAATAGGATCTATCGACCTTGATAGAGAAGAGTGATCCTATAAAATTTGAGAGACTAAGTCCAAGAATTTATGGCCACAGCAGTGTGATTGATGAAAAAGAGTTTTTATAGAAGTCACAAGTTGACTTGAGCTAATTGAATCTATCATATGACTGATGTTGAGATTTGACGATATATCCATGACCTGCCATCTAGTCAGAACTCATGATAGAGAGATTAAATCACATGTTAACTACACCTAAAGGTTTATTTCAGTTCTATTGGGTTGCCACTACATACTGCTAGGTATCGCTGGTGGATTATGAGAGCTCACTAGGATTATTCTGGATCGACAATCTTTGTTGAGTTAGAGTAAAATTGTTCCAACCCATTGAAAAGAGTTTCAATGATACAGTGATAGAGATCATTGTATATCTCACTACTAGATAGAATTGAATCTATGAGGTCACACAACAAAGAGATTAGGTCTGGAATTAGTAATTGAACTTATGAAGTGTCAGTTGGATTTAGAGAAATACATTGGGTTCATGGTAATCTTACTAGCACATAGTTGGACCTAATTTCTCTTTCAGTTAGGATTACTTATTTGATAAGTTAATTTTAATTTAATTACCTGCTAATTATCTATATAAATAAGATTCATGAGACTCCAATTGTTGGGTGTTTAAGCTTATGGATCATATAAATTAAGGGTGTAAGTCCCTTATAAATCTCCTTGATAGTTATTATGGGGCACCACTTTGAATTGTTCAATTTGGGTGTGTCCATCGAAAAGAGGGTCTCTAGTTCTTTTATGGCATGTCTCTTGGGTGCAAAAGAGGGTGTCTAATTATGGGTGCAAGGGCTCCATTAGTTGGGGCCAATAATGTTTCCTAATGTAAGTTGGATAACTTAAGTTAATAGAAAATTCAATGCAAGTAGGACTTGTATATTTTGAGATTGAATATGATTCAATTCTTGTGCCTATAAAAGGGGACCTCCCCTAAGGTCCAAAAGCAAAAAAAAGCTAACACCTCTTCACACTAAGAGAACCTCCCCACATCCTCTCTTCCTCCCTCTTTCTCTTCTCCTTAGGCATCTCCATGCCATATTACTTGGGACGTGTGTCCCAAGTAATTTCATGCCCAAAGGCTATTGGGCATCCTTTGTTTGCTACTTCTACCTACTGGTAGTAGCACATAATCAAGGAAAAAAGTCTAGAGAAGAGGAGAAGAAGATCAAGGAGAAAGATCAAGTGTTGATCATAATCCAGGCTTTATTCAGATTCAGTAGGCTGAATTTTGGAGATTCAAAATTCAGATTTTAGAGAGCTATTCCAGACTGATCTTAAGTGGATACTCATAGAGGTCAGACACCTATGCGGCTAGCAGAGAGCCTCATCTCTTCCAGATTCAATTTTGAAGAAAGAAATTACAATACAAGTATATGATTTCATCACAATCTAAAACTCAGTATGTATCAATTTCAGCATATGAAATAGATCCATGTGATTTTATATTTTTATGCATACAAAATTTAGATTAAAATTATTTTAATCTTAATCTCTGCTGCGGTGTTTAGAAAATAAACTTTTGAAACACATATATGCATGCACCAAATCTAAAAGTCCAAAACATCTTTACCCTCAATGGTGGAGCTGTCTGCTGAAAAAGTTTCAAGCAGCACATCATAGCCGATTCTGTTTGTGAGGTAGAGTACATCGCGGTATTTGATGCTGCAAAGAAAGCTATGTGGTTGAAAGTTCATCATCAAGCTTGGAGAGGCACCTTCCATCGATGATCCAGTTCTACTTTATTGCGATAGTATTGGAACTATAGCTCAGGCAAAGGAGTCGAAGGCACATTAGCGGACAAAGCATATTCTACGTCGCTACCACCATGTTTGAAAAATCATAGATAAAGATGATGTTGATCTTCAGAAGATCGATGAAAAGGAAAATTTGGCCAATCCATTAATTAAAGCCCTTGCAGTAAAGGAGTTCGAAGATCACAAAATATAGATAGGTATACGATACTATAATAATTGGCTTTAGTACAAGTGGGAGTTATTGGAAAACGTGTCCCAAAGCCAATCGTCAGCTTGTTGACGGTTGTGCTATTTGATATAATCATATATGAATTAATTAATAAAATTTTTATTTGATAATTTTCATCATAAGTCTGTACATCTTCTAGATCAAACTTCTATGTTATGATGAAAGTCTATGGATTATTTTGAATCGATAAAGCAGGATTAATCATTTAGTCCTTAAATGAGTTCATGACCAAATGATATGCTATTACTAGGATGATAGACATATCAAGTATAGATCATTATGTACCATATAGGATGGTTGTCCTCTTAACCAAGGAGCATGGAGATGTTGGTATGGCATGCAAGTGAAATGTAGGAGTATATTTTATGGAATGTGACCAACTCCAGAGCACTCTGCTTTCAAGAGTCACTCCGACAGAATATAGGCATAAGTATCCCTCCGATCTAAAATCACCACAATGATTTGCAAGCAGCTCACTGTGCTTTGGTATCAGACTGTCTGAATTTCTAATTCAGGATCAAAAGATTTCTGAGCACAGTCAAGTACTTGTGAAGTCGGTATGTAAGTCAAGATGAAATTGACCACTCCAAGAGATTAGAGAGAATGCTTTGCATTTCAATTTTAAAAGACCTTGGCCAGAGCAATCCTTGTGAGGAGTCACAGGATTTATCAGGTTGAGATACATAAAAGATGTACCATTAAAAGTTGATAGTTTAAACTCTAAGTCATCTTATCATCAAAGTCAAAGGAATGAATTTTATGGTAACTATATTCAAATAGGTTCTTGAGTGTTGCTTTGTATACATTCGGCCTTTTCAAATATCGAGTACCATTGCTAGATGGTTACTCCAATTGGTACAGAAATCAATTCTTATGTTATCAGCTTAAGTTTGAACCTATGGGGTCAGACACATTAGGAGTTTCTCTCTAATCATATGGCTAATCTGAAGAGTCAATCAATGGAAACTTTGTTGAAGAGTCCCACTAGATGGGGACTCTACTGAAGAGTCCCACTGGATGGAGACTCTAGAGAAGAGTCCCACTAGATTTAGACTTTATCATTAATAAAAGATTAATTAGTAATTAGATCATTAATTAGCTCAATTTGATTGAGCATTAAAGTCTGGATCAAATTTGATTGAATTGGATTCAATCAGGTCAAGTATGATTAGGTTATGAGATGACCTAATCAGTAAGGAAGAAATGATCCTGATTTGATCGGATCTATGGCTCAATTAATTTATTAATTTGATCAACTTTAATTGAGATTATAAGAGCCTAATATATTAGATTTTTTATATTTTATTTGAATTAAATTAGATTGAATTTGAAAGAAATCCAATTAGTTAAACCCTAGATTCCCAAATGAATAGGACTCTATCCCTTGTGCCACCTAAATTATCTCATACTTTTTCTCACCACACAAAATTAGTTTGTATATGAGAAAAATAGAAAATAATGCTTCTTTTGTTTCTCATTAAGAATAGGAATTGATTGGTTTTGATTTGAATTCAAATTGGTTTGAATTTCAATTTAAAACCTTATCCATATCTTTCCACACATCGATAGTTTCTGAAGGTGCCCATTGTGTATGAGAAAAAGAGATCTTTCCAATTGATTTTTATACCCAACCTTTTCTAGTAAGTCCATCTTTAAGCTAAATAAGGGTGAAAAAAAATTAGAGTCAAATTAAAATTCAAAAGAGTTTGAATTGTAACAAACTCCAGTCCTTATCCTGTTTTATCTGATTTTTGCGACAACCATAAAAAAGCCATAATTTTGTATGCCCAAAAAAGAGATCCTTTCACTTGAGATACCAGGGAGAAAAAAGGTTGAAAATCCTTCTTTGGGATGTGAGCTTTGCGTGGGTTTCCTTCTTCCTTAGCATGAGAAAAAAAGGAGACCGATCTCCTCTTGGGTGAGAGACCTAGAACTGTTCTAGATTTTTGGATGAAAAAAAAATCAAAGAGAAGAGAGTCTTCATCTAATTCTTTTCACCATCCAGCATCCTGCAATATAGTAAGAAAGGAAAGCAGCACTGACCTCTTCCCATAGCCATAGAAAACTCGGATCAGTTGGCAAGTCTACTGACTTGGCTACGAAATTAGGCTATTCTTTCCATCACCGCAATAATACCTACGGCTTCTCCCAATTCGACCAGGTCACCATGAGTGGCACTCCGACCATAACATAATTGACAGATCCAAGATCCTCTGATCCATCTGAAAAAATAATATCCTGCAAGCCAATCGCATAAGGAATGCGATGGGGTGTTTGTTGTATTTTATCTTCCAAACTCATGTAATTGACATTAATATATTAATAAATAGATATTTTTCATTTATTATATACTGTATCTTATTATTCTTAAGATTATAATGAATCTCAAAGGTTTGGGCAATAATTTTTGGATCATGATGAGATCACACCAGTAAGACCTAAATCCTTAATAGCCCTGATATAAAATATTCCTAATCGTTGGTATATTGAGTCAGGGATCAATGATACCGATAAGGCTGGCATGTCCTATGTATGCTCAGAAATGAGGATATTTGATCTCACAACCACTTATGTGGTGACACTAATACAAAGATATGGATGCTCATTAGAGAACAAGTTCACTGAATTGACTTGCAAGAGAATGATCAGATGGAGTCTTATTTACATGTCAACTGATAATTCTCTAATGGGAGTTGTGTAAGTGATCTTTTGATCTGAGATCACTATGGTACCTTGTGTACATGGATCCATATTTTGGTTCACTACCTAACTTGGTTCTTTGATCCTTGTGTGGGGTTTTCTAAATATGGTGAAGTGCGCATGAAGGTTGTGGGTGATCAATAAGGGATCAGTGATAAGTAGTATATTTTTGTATTTATTGAAGATATTTTTGGTAATTTATGGTGCTAACATCTTCTTAAAAATCCTAATTTCATGAATTTATTGAATTTTTCTAAAAAATAAAGTGATTTTAAAAAAAATATAAAATTAGATATATTTATAAAAAAATAGATGTTAATTTAATTAAGTAATTTAAGCATCAAAATGAAGAAAACTTTTTAGAAATTTAATGCATATTTTTTCCAATTTTTCAGGAGAAAATCGGAGCAAAAATGGAGCTAAAATATCCTAAAAAATAAAGAAAATAGCCTCTAGTGTACGGTGGACCGGTCGGTCGGTCCACAGAGCTAGGGTGCGATCCACAGGAATAGTTAGCGGTCCACAGGCGTGGTTCACAGTGAGAATAAGATCTTGGGCATGATCCAACGGCTGAGATTCAATCCGACCCAGATCCGACGGTTCAGACTCGTTCCCGATTGTGTTAAGGACTCTTTTGCACGATCCGACGGCTAGAACTTCATCAGAACCTAGATTGGATGGCTGACATTTGATCCAACCCTGATAAGGATTATAACTCTGATTTTTTAGCAGATCTGGACGGTCCGAAGCTGATCCGATGGCCAAGAATATTCCTAAGGAGATTTATACGATTTCTAAGAGTTTTAGGACTCCTTTTCCTACCAAAAAATCATGAAAAATTCATCTATAAATAGGGGGTCTGGTAATAAGCTTTGGGGAGCAGAAAAATTGAGTAGTGAGTGTAGAAAAAAATAGAAAAAAAAATAAAATAGCTTTAGGGACCCAAGGAAGAGAAGGAGAAAAGCTGATTCGCTCTATGGAGTATGACGGAAGATGGAGAGGTCATCAACTATTTTTCCGATGAGGCTTGGCTGATCAACTTCAGATCCTTGTTATAGTTTTATTTTTATTTTATTGTTCCTTTTAAATTCCTTGTACTTGAATTTCAACTTCAATTAATGCAAAATTTATTTTTCTATCTTTTATTTTTTTTTTTGCACATAGATGCTAGGATCTAATTAGTAGATCTTAGTACCAATTTATTTTTATGCTTTTTAAATTTTTATTATTTACTTTTATTACAAGTAGATGCTAGGATCTAGTTAGTAGATCTTAGTACCTGATTTATTTTTCGCACTTTTAATTTTTATTTCTGACTTAAATTGCTTTCTCCAAAATTTTATTTTCTTTTTGTAAAATCAAAGATTTCAAATCAAAACCTGCTATCTCTGTGGATTCGACCCGACTCACTACTTTCTACATATTTTTAATTTTTATTGAAGTCAAAATTTGATTGATAATCATGGTGTCTTAACGACAATATCATGATCGTATCAATTTTTAACTAACTAACTTTTCTATTTTTTTTATCTTGTTATAGAAAAAAATTTAAAAAATTTAGAAAAGAGATAGAAAGCTTTCAATTTTGCTTGGTGAGATCAATTCTAATCCTAGCTTTAACTAATTTTTTTTAGTATTAATTATAATTTTTTTAATTAACTTAAAATTCATCCACATAAACTTAATAAAAAATTGCATGACAAGAGTAGAAACTTAATTTTAGGAGTATTCATCATTGTAGATTTATTTTTGGTGATCGCTGGAGACAAGGTAAGCTTTCAAGTTTTATTAGTTTCATGCATCTAATTTAGTTGTATAGAACTCCTTGTTTGAAATTGGTTGTGCATATTCATCTCAAATCAATTTAAGAGCAACACCCATAACAAGATAAGGTAGGGATTTCATCACCCTTCCTTGGCCCAAAAACAACCAACCAACATTCCACATTAACCCTAGCCTAACTAAAATCAAGTAGACATTGGCCCTTAGTATTAATCGAGTTCAGTTTTGAGTATTGTGGTGAAGTCAAGTGCAAAGTAAGTTCGAACTCACCCCTGAAACTGGTGTCGAAGGCTAGAGGTTACGAAGGCTTTGCCTAAGTGGACTCATGGTTATTTAATTGGTTTCGTTAGCTTACCGGCCAATTCAATTGGTATCTAAGGCAAGCAACGGGGGGACCCCCACGATCTCACCTCTTACTTGGCTAGTTGAAAAAAGTGAGAACAAACCCAATTTGTATCTAGACTAAGCCACTTTACATGAAACTGTTAGGTCTAAGAAACCCGTAGGTGTCTAGGTTTAACTATTAGCTAACTTGATTGCAATTAACACTTAACCACAACTAATTCTTCTCATCTTACGTCTTTAGGTCTAAGATTTTTCTTAAGGATCTCACCTTTAAAATATTTCTCTTTCTTTCTTTTCTCTTCTTTTTCTCCTCCTTCTTAAAAAAAAAAAATAAATTCTCAACAACACACATAATAGGGATTGCACTAATACATGCACGGTATAATTTTTTCTGACCTAGTTGAACCTAATTCTAAAATTGAATGACTGATCCATGCTAAACATGATAATCAAATGGCTAGAAATTCTAAGAACCACCTAGGTAGATGAAAGAATATTTTATTTCTTCCACCTATAATCCATCAATATTTCTATCATTCTATGAGATCAAATATTCAGACTCTAGTCCTAAGGCCGATCTGAACCTAATAGCCCAAAGATTAGATAAAGTCGACCTTCTTATCCAGAAATTTGATCAGTTCCTAGCATTAGGTCAACAATCTCCTGCACAATACACACCACCACCTAATTATCAGGAGATTTGTTCTATCTGTGCTAGTTCGGCCCATCATGTGAGCGAATGTCCCACGACTGCACAGTTTCCACCTTTCAATCAAGAACAAGTTCAAACTGCTCAAGGTTACTCCAATCCTGTCAATGACCTATTCTTAAATACATATAACCAAGATTGGAGGAACCATCCTAATTTTTCTTGGAGATCCCAACAGACTCAGGCTCAGACCCAAATTTTTTCTTTGCAAAACTTTCAGAGTAGGCCTCAATACCAAAACTATGCCTATAATAGTGGTCAGCCTAGTCAACCTATCCAGCCATCCTATTACAATCAACCGTTATACCCACCTCCTCAACAGACCAATCTAGCTGATGAAAGATTGAACCAACTTCAACAAATGATCATGACCCAACAGCAATCTCTCGCTAGGCTAGAAGCACAAATAGATCAATTAACTGAATCTACCATGAGCAGAGAACTAGGTCAATTACTAAATGAACCAATACCGAATTTTGGAAATGACCCATCCATCCACCAACTACCTGGACCAAGTCATCAATCCAATGTCCCACCTAAGAATCTCCAATTTGAAAGTGACAATGCAATTTCTGAGGTTAAAAGTGAAAGAATTCTTAATGACCTATACCAAGATCAGGTGAGTGAGGCTAGTATTGATGCTAGCCAAAATGTGAATTTAGAAGAAAAGGTTAGTACTGAAGCTAACCCAATAGAAGAACTTGAGCTTAGTACTGATGCTGATCTAAGTGAAGAAAAGAAGAGAGTAAATGAGTTACCCAAGCTATATTCACCAAAAGTTCCATTCCCTTCAGCCCCAGAAGCCAGTTCTTCCACTTTAAAATTACCTCCTCTAGAACTGAAATTATCCTTGGTCACATCTGAGTACACATGTTTAAAATCAAAAGACACCCTTTCAGCACCCATTACTTCAAACATAACTTCTAACCCAAAAACTCAATTCATGAGCATTTTAATAGAACAAATAAGAGAAATTCTCAACAAATAAGGGTCTGTGAATGGGCTTGTGAATTATCTTTCTAAAATTAAAAATAGAGATGTGAAATACTTTCTTAAGATTAGCAACAAACTACTGAAATTTATTATAGGCCATCTTTCTGAGATTGACAATCCAAAACTATTGAAATTTGTCAATCCAATATTCGACACGGGATAGGTGAGAGAATCTTCATATGGTCTGGCTGAAGACGGTAAACTTAGCACTTCCTGGGAGGCAACCCAGTTTTCAATTTCTGCTTTTGCCTTTGCTTTCTTTTGTATTTTGTTTAAGATAATCGAGTCTTGCTTTGTATCTTTTGTAGGGATCTGAAAATAATATTGGCTATGTTGGGGAGAGAATCAGTTTTGAAAAGACTTATGGATCAGGTGATATCTCTCTTTTTCTTTCTCTTTACATGCACCGTTTATTTTATCTACTCCATTGAGGATAATGTCGATTAAGTTGGAGAAAGATAATAAATTTTTTTAAATTTTTAAAGTCCTCAAGTAAGTTAGTATTTAGTATTTAAGCATCTGATTACACTTAAGAATTGAGTTAAACTAAGTATTTTTTTGAAAAAAATTGATGTACAGATCAGAGAGTTTGTGAGATATTGAGGAATCAAGTATTAAGAAAACTCAATAAAGAGTTAAGTTTAGAACTTAAACAGTTTTCTTTGAGCATTTTTAAATTTTTCTACCAGTATCAAATGAGAGTTTACTTTCTATGGATTTGTGTAGAGTAACTATACGTTTCTTCATATTAAAAAAAAAAAATTTTCAAGTACTTCATGTTGAGTAACTGGGCCTCTTTGCTTAAGCAAGCATTGAGTTTCGCATCAAAAGGTATGAAGGGCAAAGAAACTTTGTTGTAAAGCTAGTTTTAACTCATAGCCTGTTTGATTCAAGCAAGTAGGTTCGAGGGGTATTTTATACCTAGTGCCCTAAAGCCATCTGGTTTGGGAATCATTGACTGAAAACTCGCTACATGGGTCAAACAGAAATCTTAAGGGGTTAAGATACTCAATAATGGTACAATGTTAAAAAAAATAATAAAAAAAAAATCAATAAATGAAGGACAAAAGTAACAATATACTTGTCCATATGAAAGTTAATAATTTGAAGATAAAGGTAGAGATAATTTGAAAAAGTTCAGAAAAAATTTAGTATTCTTAGTTTAACTCTCATATTGACTAATATTAATACTCCAATGATATATCTCATTTACACTCTACTAAATATCAATGGTGTTTTGAAAATTATTTGATAAAATTTGAAACTTTAAGTTAAATGGTACTTAATTCTAAATTCTTTCTTTACTCGAGGATGAGCAAAGTTCAAGTTGGGGAGTGTGATAAGTAGTATATTTTTGTATTTATTGAAGATATTTTTGGTAATTTATGGTGCTAACATCTTCTTAAAAATCCTAATTTCATGAATTTATTAAATTTTTCTAAAAAATAAAATAATTTTAAAAAAAATATAAAATTAGATATATTTATAAAAAAATAAATATTAATTTAATTAAGTAATTTAAGCACCAAAATGAAGAGAAATTTTTGAAGAATTTAATGCATATTTTTTCTAATTTTTTAGGAGAAAATCGAAACAAAAACAGAGCTAAAATATCCTAAAAATAAAGAAAATAGCCTCAGGTGTATGGTAGACCGGTCGGTCGGTCTACAAAGCCAGGGTGCGGTCCACAGGAATAGTTACGCGATCCACAGGCACGGTTCACAGTGAGAATAAGATCTTGGGTGCGATCCAATGGCTGAGATTCAATCCGACCCAGATCCAATGGTTCAGACTCGTTCCCGACTGTGTTAAGGACTCTTTTGCACGATCCGATGGCCAGAACTTCATTAGAACCCAGATCGGATGGTTGACATTTGATCTGACCTTGATAAGGATTATAACTCTAATTTTTTAGCAGATCTGGGCGGTCTGAAGCTAATCCGACGGCCAAGAATATTCCTAAGGAGATTTATACGATTTCTAAGGGTTTTAGGACTCCTTTTCCTACCAAAAGATCATGAAAAATTCATCTATAAATAGGAGGTCCGGTTCGCTCTACGGAGTACGACGGAAGACAGAGAGGTCATCAACCATCTTTTCGATGAGGCTTGGCTGATCAACTTCAGACTTTTGTTACAGTTTTATTTTTATTTTATTGTTCCTTTTAAATTCCTTGTACTTGAATTTCAACTTCAATTAATGCAAAATTTATTTTCCTACACTTTAAATTCCTATCGTTTATTATTTTTTTTGCACATAGATGCTAGGATCTAATTAGTAGATCTTAGTACCAATTTATTTTTATGCTTTTTAAATTTTTGTTATTTATTTTTATTACAAGTAGATGCTAGGATCTAGTTAGTAGATCTTAGTACCTGATTTATTTTTTGTACTTTTAATTTTTATTTCCGACTTAAATTACTTTCTCCAAAATTTTATTTTCTTTTTATAAAATCAAAGATTTCAAATTAAAATCCTGCTTTCACTGTGGATTCGACCCGACTCACTATTTTCTACATATTTTTAATTTTTATTGAAGTCAGAATTTGATTGATAATCATGGTGTCTTAACAACAGCATCACGATCATATCAATCAGTCACTCCTAATAAGGAAAGTGAATATCCTATGTGATCTCATTGGATGGTGATTTTGGAAGTCTTTGGCCAAAGCAGGGTGACAATTAGAAAAAAAATTTAATATATCATCAACTGAATCATCATCTTCAAATCAAGATATATGAAGATAAGTAATTGAGTTTGATATATTTTTATATCCACAGCTCATCTGAGATGTTGTTTGACTGAAGGATTGAATTACACAGAAACTTACCATTGAAAGATATTTTGATAATTTTTTATCAAAATTTTAAATCTTTGGATAGTCATGATATATTTTTAGACATCAATCTTAATTTGTGAGCTTGATAAAAATTAAAAAAATTTGATTCTGAAATAAATTTGGAAGAGTCCAAGTTGATTGAGACTCTTCGGGCGACCTAATCTTATCGGATTAGGATTACGTCGAAAGTTTGGATCCACTGGTGGCTAGATTTGAAATTCAATGGGTCACACACTTTAAGATTTGGCTTTGATCTAATTTAATTAGAGTTTAATATAAACTCTATGGGTTAATTTGATATTCTAGCACATTGTATTAACCCAAGTTTCCAAATTGGTTTGGTTCAAAGTATTTTAGCTAACCTAGACCAGTTGGCTTTGACTTAATGAGATTGGGTCAATTTGGATTGGATCTTTATCCAACTTAGACCAATTTTAAGTGGAGAAGGACTCCTCCATGTTCATCAAAATCTATGAAAAATATATAATTGCCACCTACCTCAAATCAGTGTGAGAAATAAAGAGTCCTTCTTAAAGAAGGCTCTTTATTAAATGCATAGTCTTAAAAGATAAATAGGAAATCCTATATTTTGATGTCAAAAATTAATAGAATTTTTATGACACATAGAGAAGGAAGAGTACTACTCCAAGAATCTAAATCATCAAAAATTTTCTTGATGAATTTATTTGGTGCATGGGAAGTTGGAGCGCCAAAAGTTGGCATCCCTTCATCCCATGTGACGACTCCTAGTCCCCTATTTATAGGGGATGCCCTAGATGGCTTCTAGCTAAGATATTTGGGTAAGCTAGAGACAAGGGATGTGAAAATCATAAAAAAAAATCTAAAAAAATATTGAGAAAAAAAAAGAGGAATTTGAGTGGCAAAATTTGCTAAAGGGGGGTGAGATTTTCAGCAAATGTTGCTGGAGTGCCCTAAGATTTGATTTTTTTCATATGTTGGAGCTAAAAATTAAATTCTAAGTTGTATGATATCTAAAGAGTATTTTCATGGTATCATTTTGGTGATAAGATTAAAAGCAACTAAGGTTTGGTGCAATCGTGACATAAGTTCGAAGCCGAAAGAGTTCTTGAGAAGATAAGGTTGTGGCTGCGCACCGATTAGGAAGGATCTTGGCCAACTTTCATGTGGATCACTATTGAAGAACTTCTATCTTGCAGTCTTGTGAAGAATACCAATATGCCATTTTTTTATTTTGATTAAAGTATAATATTTTATCTCATTGTATGTTTGAATTTGCTTTGATCGTGTTCGGCAAGGTGATTCTAGGATTTTGGGTTCGCTCGATAGTTTATTTGATAAAGCTATTGATCTGTATGTTTTAAAAAATTTAAAAAATTATTTTTTACTGTATGACCAGAATCCAACAGTGGTATCAGAACCACTCTTGTTTGATTCGATCAAACAAGTGCAATATAGTAGCTTAGAGTTATTCTTGTTAATATCCTGCCAAAAATGTAGCATTATTTTTGTATCGATTCTTCAAATTCAAAAAAAAATATTTTTGACTTTTAGTGAACCATAATTCTAAATTTTAATTATTAAACTATAAATTTATGATAATTTAAAATTTTATTATCATGGTTGCATGATGATTAAATCAATGTATAGCTAATAAGGGTGTTATGCGTGCCTAATTAGATTAGAGTATGTTATATTATATGATTTTGTTAGTCATATGTTATGTCTTTGGTTGCACCCTTATATGTTTTTTGGCATGATAATGTTATTGCACCCTTAGATCAAGTTAGACTTGATCTTATCCTAGCCAAAACCCTATGATCTTGGTGCCATTTGGACATAGAGTCCATATGGTTGAGGAGTCTGAATTTTTTCTCATGCACATCCATTCCCCATGCCAATTCTAAATTGGTGCCACACATCTTGGCCATTGGATGTGTTAGGAAGTGATGATTTTTTATGTGTAGTTTAAATTTTTTTCATAAAGCAGATTATGCGTAGCAAAAAATCATACTTAGGATCTTGACACGAACACGTTAATATGATCTAAAATTTGAAGCCTATTTTGCTTTACCATTAGGACTCAATGACCTTAGCTTTCCCCTGACTAGCCATAGAAAAACAAATCATTAGCAAAAGAAAATCGGAGATATGATCTCCATATCTTTGAATTTTATGGATGTTTGAGGTTCCAATCATAGCCACGCATGCACCCAACCTCTACTGTTATCCCTCTTAGAATTTATAAGATCCTATTATATGATTATTTTATGGTATTAAATCAGAAATTAAAATATAAAGAGCAAGAACTACATGTTGATCATATCAACATGTTTCTATACTACATCTAACATATGTAAAATATAATAGATCAGATCTATTACCTTGCAAGTTAGATGTTCTAACTTTGCTGATCTAGGCTTGAGGATAATGTTGCGAGTCGCACATGCATCCGGCCTCTAGGAGTCATCCACATGAGCCTACGAATCATGATCAGAAGTCCTGATCCAGAAAATCAGCACAGTATGCTAGTACTGTGCTGATCCTTCTTCGATGATCGATCAGATACCTCCTTCTTCTTGATTTAGACTCTTTCAAAGATGAGAAGTAGGAGAAGGAGTTTTAGATGTGAGACACTCTTAGAAAACTCACAGATGGAGGAAAAGAAGAGGTGAATGTAGCAACCCTAGAAGAAGACCCTCTTCTTCTTCTCTTTGCTCTCACCTAGATACCTAGTTTTGTGTCTATTATATCTCCATACCCCAATACTCTTTCTCTCTAATTTTCACACACCACAAAGTTATCTCAATTCTCTATAATCTATTAAAATCTCAAGAAGAAATTCATCTTAAATAATGAGATATGAAGAGTCCTTGTCTAGGTCAAATACCTAGTCAAGAAAAATCCAAACAAGGCAAGACAAGTGGTACCCAACTCTTGGGTGCCCCCTCCTTCTTTTTCTACCATAGACTACTAGAAAAGGGTACACAATATGTGCCATAAAAGTCACAAAAATCTCAAAAAAAATCTAGGTAAAATTAGTACCATAAGGAAAGAGTTTTGGTTTCCTAAAATTCTATCTTATAGAATTTGAAATCCAAACTAATTCCTACTTTGACTTGGTCCACAACCACATTCCATGTAAGATAGAAAGAGTGAAAGCTTTGGGCATACATGAAGGCCTGGGAGAGAAGATTTTGTCACACAAAATAAGAGAGAGTGGACATGGGGGGCTAAGGTGGCGCAAGGTGGAATCCTAGTCTTACTAGGATTCAATCTATGACTTGTTCAAATTTGGTTTCTCAAACCAAATCAAACCAAAACCAAATAAATCTAATTAAAATAGATCATAACCCAATTAAGAATCTAATTTAATCAGATTAAATTAGATTTAAATCTGATTTATTTTTTTAATCGAATTAAAATTAGGTTGACCCAAGTTATAATTGGACTAGGACTAGTTTTTTCTTGTACTTGGCTTATCCAACAAACTAATTGGGCTTGATCCAATCAAGTCCAAATAAAATATAATTAAATTATATTTAATTAGACTAAATCTCAATCCATTGGTTTAATCAAATTAAGTCAATTAGCAATCGAATTGCTAATCGATCCTCCTGTAATACTTGCACTAGGTTAAATGTCAATCGTATTGATCGTTTAACCCTAGAATGATTCTTAATCGTTGATCAACCATCCGACGGATCATGAACACTAATGTGTGTTACCTCATAGGTTCGAACCTAAGCCAGCAGTATAGAAATAAATTTTTGTATCAATCGGAGTGACCATCTCGTAATGGTACCCGACGGTCGGATAGGTCGAATGTGTAGAACAACATCCTTGGAACCCATGCGGATATAGTATCCATATAATTCATCCCCTTGATCGAAATGCTCATAGGACACCTCAGAGTTCAACTATCAACTCTGATCAGGTTGTCCACATTGTGTTTCAAAATATCAAATCCATCTGATGGATTATCCTGGCCAAGGTTTTGCTAAATTGGAATACAGCGACTTATTCTTCTCCAACTCTTGGAGTGGTCAATCCCATCTTGATCACACTCCAACTTCGTAAGTACTTGACTGTGCCCAGAAGCCTTCCATCACTAAATTAAAAATTCAGTTAGTCCAGTACCAAAGCACGTGAGTTGCTTGCAAGTCACTGAGGCGATCTCAGGTCTAAGGGACACTTATATCTATATCCCATTAAAGATATTCTCGATAGTAGAATACTCCGGAGTTGGTCATGTTCAATGATGATGTACCCTTACATCTTACCTGTATGCCATACCATTATCTCCACAGTCCTTGATAAAGAGGACAACCAACCCATATGGCCTACAGCGATCTATGCTCGATAGAAGTTGTCATCCTTATTAACAGCCTATCATTTGATCGTGAACATTTTAAGGACTAATCGATAAATCCTTTCTTTATCGAATCTAAATAGTCCTAAGGACTTCATCACAACAACGAAGTTCGTTAGAAGATGAAAACTTATAATGAAAATATCAAAAATATATTTTATTTATTAACAAATCAATTACAATATAAGGTTGCTCAACCGTCAACAGATTGACGATTGGCTTTTGGGACATATTTTCTAACAACTCCCACTTATCCTAAAGTCACTCGGCATAGTATCTAATACCCATCTTCGACTTGTGGTTGTCGAACTCCTTTATCGCCAAGGCTTTAGTGAAGGGGTCAGCCAGGTTCTCCTTTTCGTCGATCTTCTGAAGATCGACGTCACCTCGATCCACGATCTCCTGGACTAGTGGAAGCGGTGCAAAATATGCTTCGTTCGCTGGTGTGCTTTGGGTTTCTTCGCCTGAGCAATGGCACCAGTACTGTCGTAATAAAGCAGGATCGGACCATCGAGGGAGGGTGCTACTCCATGCTCGATGATGAATTTTCTCAGCCACACAGCTTCCTTCTTGGCATCCGATGCTGCGATGTACTTTGCCTCACAAACAGAGTCTGCCACAGTATACTGCTTAGAACTCTTCCAGTAGATGGCTCCACCATTCAGAGTAAAGATATAACCCGACATGCTTCTACTGTCATCATGGTCATATTGAAAGCTGGAGTCTGTGAACCCCACAAGTTTTAGATCTAACTCACCATAAACCAACCATTGGTCCTTAGTATTTTTAAATACTTAAGGATGGTTTTAACCACTTTCTGGTGATTTTCTCCATGATCAGATTTGTATCTACTCACTACTCCTAGTGAGTATGCCACATCTGCCTTGTACATGTCATGGCGTACATGATAGATCCCACAGCCGAAGCATATGAGACTCTACTCATATGCTCTCTCTCTTCAGGAGTTGTCAGACAATCCTTCTTAGAGAGAGAAATTTCATGGCCTATCGCTAGATAGCCCTTCTTAGAATTCTTCATGTTGAACCTCTTCAGCATAGTGTCTATGTACGTGGACTGAGATAATCCAAGCATCTTTTAGATCTATCTCTATAGATCTTCATCTCTAGGATGTAGGATGCTTCACCTAAGTCCTTTACAGAGAACTGCGATGACAACCAAACTTTTATTCCCTGTAGTGCGGAGATGTCATTCCTGATTAAGAGAATGTCATCCACA
The DNA here is from genome assembly GCF_000442705.2 of Elaeis guineensis. NCBI lineage: Eukaryota > Viridiplantae > Streptophyta > Magnoliopsida > Arecales > Arecaceae > Elaeis > Elaeis guineensis. The sequence goes on from NC_026000.2 coordinate 100,468,085, forward strand.
TATAAGATAAGGAATACCACAACTGGACCATTTGCCCATTTATAGATGCAAGGCTCTTCTCCATTCTTAACTAAGCTATACGTTTTGATCACCTTATCAAAATGCATGTTCCAACTCCGAAAAGCTTGCTTCAATCCATAAATGGATCTCTGAAGCTTGCACACCTTGGACTCATCTGTGGATGTAAACCCCTTAGGTTGTATCATATACACCTCTTTGATCAGGTCTCCATTCAGGAAAGCTATCTTTACATCCATCTGCCAGATCTCATAATCCAGATGGATAGCTATTGCAAGCATTATCCAAATGGATTTGAGCATTGCCACAGGGAAGAACGTCTCGTTATAGTCAATACCATAATGTTGATGATACCCCTTGACAACTAGATAGGCTTTATAGGTCTCCACCTTTTCGTCTGCACCCCTCTTCCTTTTGAAGATCCATTTACACTCAATGGGTTTAACTCCTTCAGGTGGGTCATGAAGGAAAAATCGCCTTTTTCTTTATAGATCTTCCAGATTTCATCAAATCTGGGATGGAATAATTTAAAAATTTTATCCTATGCTATTTTAAATCTAATATCTGTTAGATCTAATTTTATTATTTGATATTTAAAATCTAAAATTAAATCTAAAAGTATGAGAAGTATAGACATACATCAAGGGTAATCTAATTATCCTGTAGATGATCTCAGCACAGCCCGAGGTTCTGATGTAGCCACGCAAGCGCCTGGCCTTTACCGGTATCCACTTAGACAGGACTGGAATGCTTCTCCTCATGAAACTACACTCCAAAAATTAGATCTCTATTTAATTTAGAAGTGCTTAGAACTCCTTCTGAAGTTGGAGCAGCAGCCTATCGAAGATGTCCTGCAGCCTTCCTGTTCCTGGCATCACCACACCTTTTCCTTGCACCAGATGAACGTCCAACTCCTTGGACATGAAGAGGGGAGATAGGAGAGCAGGGAGGACATGGAGAAGAAGGGAGTGGGTGGCAACTATTGAGTTTTGTGCATAAAAAACTTTCTTTTCAAAACCCTAGGCGCAGAAGGGTTTATATAGACCCTGTATGCTGCACAGTGCCACATCATTCAACCAATCAAAAAATTCTAATAAATTTTGAAAAAAATTTAATTGGTTGCTTGATGTCATCTGATCACATTAGATAAGAATCCAAGCCTCTATCTCAAAGTTGGTGCCAACACTGGATAAGGACAAAGAGAGGTTGGTGCCAAAGAGTCCAATCTTATCAAGACTCTCCAACCTTATCCACTTGGGGCACCCACTTAATGCAATTGGGCTCACGCCATAATCTAATTATGGTGCCCAATTTGATATGGTTTGGCTCCACAAAAATCTTCCAATAAGCTCTTGCTAAGTGGCCTTCAATTTAAGACCCATACATCAATATTTGACAAATGTCCTAAAATAAAATTGGCAGGTGACAGAAATTAGCAGGTGCTTGTCTTAAATTCATCTCATGAATTAAGATAAGATTTTTTGAGCTAGACAAGCTTTATTTAGACTGAGAGAAATCTTTTCAAGTTTTTTGGATGAGTCAAATCATATTTGGCTCAGTAGAGATGAAAAAGATTACACGAGGAGAAAGTTAGGCTCAATCGAGTGCTAGCACGATTTTCTTGAACCTAATTGGATCTAATCCAAATCAATTGAGTTAGCCCAATTGATGACATCCAAATCCTAACCCTTATTTGTGTGACCCAGTTAGGTTCAATTTCGTATGGTAATGAGACATGTTGTGATCTCATCATCGACATTATCGAAACTCTTTCGATGGACCAGAACTCTTCTGATTCAGACAATTAGAATGATCGATCATCAATATCATTCTAATTGCTTTCAAAATCCACCAATGACACCTAGCAGTATGTGGTGACAACCCATCAGAACTGAAGATGAACCTTTTGGTGTAGCTACCTGTGTGATTGAGTTCCTCTATCATGAGTCCTGACTGAATTAGGATTAAGGTGAACTCGTCAAACCCAACATCAGTCATATGAATCAATCGATTGATCTGAGTCTGATGTGAAACCCCAATGGAAATTTTTTTTTTCATTATTTCACACTGCCATGGCCATGGGCTTAAGGACTTGATCTTTCAATCATCATAGGACTACTCCTTTAATCTATCGAGGTTGATAGATCCCATCTTGGTGCGACCTAGTTCCTACAATAAATATGCAACAGCCAACATACACCTCAAGGTTTTGAATGGCTAGGAGACCAAGTTATGGTGTAGTCAAATTATAACACACTCAAGGTGAACTGTCGATGTACCTCAGGTCAAAGAACTAGACACACAACTGCAGCATCGAGCTAGTCATTGACGAGAAGGTAGACTTCCTTATGACTGCTCGATACGGTCACGCTCAGTACTCTCATTCTCAATGAATATCTGTACTTTCGCTCCAGTGTCTCCACACCATAGACTTAAGACACATCTATCCTAAGAAAATGATCGTACATCGACCTTTCGGATCGATCACCATCCTAGTGATGATCCTATGGTCAGGAGCTGTTTATGAGTTAGTTATGTAAATTAATGCCTTAAATTTTTAACTCTAGAAAATATGAATTGACATTCCTACTAACTTAAAGGATGTATCACAGACACAATATATACAATGTGATAGAAGAATAACCCATTTATTGATTTATAGTCAAAATTATAAATTTGCCCTTAGATTTGTACAGGAATGTGTCAGCCAATCTAGCATCTAGGGCACACATCTAACAGGTCAACCAATGTCCATACATTGTTGACTTTCATGGACTCTATTTTGGATTTCATGGCTTTAAGCCATTTCTCAAAATCAGGTCTCTGTATTACATCCATATAGGTGATCGGATCCTCATCATTTTCATCGAGTTCGATGGGATCACCTTTTCAGACCAAGAAACTATAGTATCTGTCCGGCTGACGCGATACTCTATCGGATCGCCTTAATGGTATAGGTACATTGGGCTCCAGATCTGATTTAATCAAATCTGACTCAGGTTCAGCTATTGGTGTCGGTCCTTCTACCTGTTGAACTTCATCAAGTTCAACCTTAGAGGCAATGGTTCCTTCACCAAGAAACTCCTTTTCTAAAAAGGTTGCCTTAAGGCTAACGAACACCTTTTGTTCATCAGCATGGTAGAAAAAATATTCTTTGGTCTTTTGGGATACCCTATGAATGTGCATTTATCAGACCTAGGTCTAAGTTTATCTGTAACTAACCATTTGACATAGGCCAGGCACCCCCGACCCTAAGGTGTGAAGGTGCTGGCTTACGTCTTATCCATATCTCATATGGAGTCTTAATTACAGACTTACTTAGAACCCTATTTAACAGATAACAGACCGATTCAAGTGCATATCCTCAAAAGGATATCGGCAAGCTGGCAAAACCCATCATGGATCGGACCATGTCTAACAGAGTCTGATTTCTCCTTTCAGACACATCATTATGCTGTGGTGTTCCTGGAGGAGTCCATTGGGAGAGAATCCCATTCTCTCTTAGATATGTAAGAAACTCACCAGAAAGGTATTTCCCTTCTCGATCAGATCGAAGAGTTTTAATTCTCTTCCCAGTTTATTTTTCTACTTCACTTCGGAATCATTTGAACATTTCAAATGAATCCGACTTATGTTTCATCAGATAGACATATCCATATCTGGATAGATTATCCGTAAAAATGATGAAGTAGAAATATCCACCTCTAGCACTTGTGCTCATGGGCCCGTATACATCAGTATGTACTAGGTCCAAGAGCTCAGTAGCTCACACTTTTTAGTAAAAGGTGACTTGATCATTTTATCAAGAAGACAGGACTCATAGGTTGGAAGTGATTCACAATCACTGACTTCGAGGATTCCCTCTTGAGTCAACCTATTTATCTTGTTCTTGTTTATATGACCTAGCCTACAGTACCATAAGTAGATATCTGATACACTATCTAATCTAGGATACTTGCCAGTAGAATAGACTACATTAACAGGTTGTGATAATATATACACACCATTGTTCAAATGTCCACAAAAAATAGTAAAACCATTCATAATGATATTACAAACTTGTTTCTTTATCGAAATTTCATAATTATTTTTAGCTAGAAGGCCTATAGAAATAACATTTAAAAAGAAACTGAGACAGAAATGACAATCATTAAGAACAATGGTATGTGACTCAAATACAAGTTTCAAGATTTCTAATGCTAGAACTGAAACTAGTCTTCCATCTCCAACATTCAGGAACCTCTCACCTTGCTTGAATCTCCTACTGACCTGCAACCCCTGCAACAAATTGCAAATATGGTAGGGGCTATCGGTATCCAATATCCAGTCAGTTATATCATAAATAGAGAAATTATAAGGAGTTATTATATAAATACCTTGCCCAGCAACAGCTTGCTTCTTTCTCTGCCTGTTCGGGTCCAGAGAGGCAATGTACTGAGGACAGCTCCTCTTTCAGTGCCTCCGCTTCTTGCAAAAGAAGCATTCAATTTGACTCTTATCGGGCTTGATCATTCTGGTCTGGCCCTGCACTGATGTCCCAGCCTGAACTTGCACCTTCTTCACTTTTTTCTTCTTGTTCTTCTTTCCTTTCTTAAAGGGTCGAGAACCAGAAGATGAACCTCCCACTAAGTTCACTGACTCCTTGTAGAGTTGGTGATCCTTCTCAAAGTTCTAAAGCAACCCCAGTAACCCGTGTAGTTTAGTTCAGGCTTTATCATTCTATAATGAGTGAAGAATGGGAGATAAGACTTGGGCAGCTAGTTCAGTATTGCATCTTTTCCAAGCTGCTCATGCAAGGAAAAGTCGAGCTTGCTCAAATGCTCCATCAGCTCGATCATGTACAATACATGATCAGTGACAGAGGCACCATCTTGTATTTTGGCGTTGAAGATGGCATAACTAGTCTTGTACCTCTCTACGTCGTTGGGTGTGCCAAAGGCATCCTCCAACACTTGAAGCAAGTCTTTTGGCTGAGTCATCTCAAATCTGTGCCTGAACTCATTGCTCATGGCAACCAGCATAATGCAGCGCACCATGGTCTGGTCACGAGCCACTTCTGGTAAGTGTCTCTAACTGTTCCACATGCATTGGCAGCTAGCTCCTCAGATGCAGGATCCATTATCACATATAGGATCTGTTCATGCTCTAGGACTATCTTTAACTTTCGGTACCAGCTACCGAAGTTGGGTCTCATCAAATTTCATTATCCAACAATGATCGAAGTGATAGAAAAGTGGCCATATCTGCACAAAGAAAAATCATAACCTAATTAGTAATTGATTCATTAAACCTAAAGATTTGGACTTTAATCAAAAGGTTTCTCCCATTATTTTATTCGAATTGGTAGCCTCTACCTCCAATTGGAGGAATTACCCTAATTTCTTAGTGGGTACTAGAATCCACTTAGACTGCACACAAGTCCAACTTTGGTTGGCCAACCCATGTACATCTAAGGGTAGGTTCATAATCAATTATTTCTCTAAATAATTTTTAGTAATTTTAATTTTGCCCCAGTCTTTAATCAATAGGCTTTGGCCTCCACTGAAAAGGTCTGGTTACGTCCAACCATTAACATGACTATACTTGGCCCATCTAGCCAATGAATGATTAGGTCCAATTTTAGTTGGCTAACCTAACCACCATTTAGAAAGATACAGTCAAAAAATTATATTATGAATGACAATTCCATCAGCCGATAAGCACCAAGCCTTTAGGCCTTTAATGATTATCCAACTGATGGACCTATTATCATCCACTTAATGGAAAGCTATGATCTAGTTGTCACCATAACTATTTTATTTTAAGAACCTAATAATTTTAAAAGATTTAATTGATTGAGAGAAGGAGGTCAGATGAACCAGCTTATCATGATCCTCCTACTAGCTTCACCAAGTCAGCGTAAGGAAGATCATTAAAAGGGCTGGTCTAGGAGCATCTAAATCAGTTACACTGATTTACCTAGCTGACATGGGTCAGCTCGAATAGTCAAGTGATCCGATCAAAATATAATTTCATCAAGAGGTCAGATAAGTTCGATCAGTGGGAGGGTCTGCCAAAGCTTGCCTTAGACACCATCAGAAATGGCCAGGTAAGCGGGCTGCCAATTAAAAACCACCGATCTGGTTTACCTTAGACACCAACTGGTTTAATTAGTTTCGATTAGATCAACCTAACAGTTCGTGCTAGACCGCTTAGCTAAGAATCAAGTCCATTTGGTTCTCGTTAAAGATATGGACTTGATGAACTACAACTATTGTAATTGATCTAAAGAATCCTTGACCTAATCTAAAGACAACAATTGATTAGATTTAGTCAATTCTCTAATTAAGTCCATCTTTAATCTAACCTTAGGTCTAACCCAATTAATGGACCTAATTCTCACTAACCCATTAACCCAAAGTGTTATGATTTGTATCTTAGGTTCTTCAATTCACAATCCTAGAACCTAATTAAACAACTTCTTAATTCTCAATTAAGTTTTGGCCTAAGGATTGGGGTTCGGTTTTTCAAATATAATTTTCATATTTGTAAATTTTTTTTACAATATGGTGTCGTGATCTAGGTGGTGTGCCCAAGGCCCAGGGGACCAAGGCTAAGGCCAAGGTCCATCATTTATGAGGGCTTCATGGAGGTTCTAGGGCTAGTTGGGCCCTAGGTTGAAAGGCTGTGGGCCTTTCAGGTTCTTGAGGTCTAGGTTATGTGGGCCTCAAGGGACCAACTCTTTATGGGTCAGGTCTGGGCCCAGGATAGATGAGATTAGGTCGAGTTATGGGTGTACATGGGTTTGGGTTAACCTAATCTCCCATAGAGTTGGTCAAGGGAGTTTTGGGTTTGGGTCACTTGACCCTATGTTTATATATACATGTACTTGTATAGGTTTGATTAAGCCAAGAAAATACAGAACTCTTTCTCCCAAGTCTCTCTCTCTCTTCTCCCTCTCTCTCCAGCAATTCTCCATGCCCCAGGAGCAAGAAACCCTAAGGTTTCTTGCCGCCAGGTCCTAAAAAGGAAAGAAAAGCAAGGAGCCGCTACCCCCTTCCCCCTTGCAGCTGCCAACCAGATTGCTCCCCTCCTCTCTTGCAGCCACCCAAGCATCAGGTCCAGAACTTGAAATCTCTTGAGAAGAGGTTGATACAAGTTTCACTCAAATCTGGAGTTGATCTGAGGTCGTTTGAGGTGCGGGTGAGATCTCCATCAACAGATCTATAGGAAAGGCTGCAGTAGGACAGATCTGCAAGGTCTATCTCCATCTATCTTCTTCTCTATCTAGAATGCCCTGATTTAAGATCTATAAATTTAAAGACCTCGATCCAAGCCTGATCTGATTGGGTACCAGATCTTGGAATTTTTAGAGATGATTTCAGAGGCATTCTTCATCTAGAACGAAAGGCTGACGAAGAAGACAGCAACCAGGCTGATTTCATCAAGGGCCTTAGATCGAGTCCAGAAGTCTCCAGATTTGTTCATTGCTAGTTCTGCTGCACCCAAGGTCCATGGGAGGAGTTAAGATCATGCTTCAATAGTTGGTATCATAGCCACAGTGGTGAGGAAACGGTTTCAAGCGTGAGAAGTTGAAGATCTCAAGTGCTGAAAATTTTCAGCAAGGTACCATCAAGGTATATTCTATACTTCTTGATTTTATATTGCTTGTTTGGCTCAGATCTAGTCATGGGCAGCAATATGAAGGTCGATTTTGAGAAGTTTGATGGCAAGAAAAATTTTTTCATGTAAAAAATTTGGGTGGAGGATCTTCTGGTGCAAGCAGATCTGGATCAGGCTTTGGATGAGAAGCCTGAGGGAATGACAGATAGATAGTGGGCATCGTTGGAGAAGAAAGCATGCTCGGTGATCAGAGGATGTTTGGCGGATGCGGCGTTGTATTTGGTGCTAGAAGAAAAGACCCCAAAGGGCCTTTGGTCGAAGTTGCACACCATGTATATGGGGAAGAATATGTGCAACAAGCTATTGCTGAAGAAGAGGTTGTACAATCTTCGGATGCAGGAGGGATCTGATGTGATTGGCCACATTCAGAGGTTCGACCAGTTGTGCATGGAGTTGATGAATATCGGGGTGAAGCTGGATGAGGAAGACAAGTCCCTGTTGCTTTTGTGTTCGCTACCAGGATCATATGACTCTTTGATGACTACGTTGCTCTACGGCAAGGAGACTCTGGAATATTAGGACATGGTCTCGGTGCTGAGGTCTAATGAGCAAAGGGAAAAGTTGACCAGAGATCGGGCTCCCCAGGAGGGTTTGACAGTAGGGGAGAGGACAGGTAGAGGCAGAGGCAGAAGCAAGTCCAGGGGGTGGTCCAAGTCCAGGAAGTGAAAGAAAGAGATGAAATGCTTCAAGTGCAACGAGTTCGGGCACTTCAAGCGAGAATGTCCACTATGGAAGAGCAAGAAAGGAGAAAGAAGTGGCTCAGAATCAGTGAGTGCAGTTGCTGGGCAGTAGGTGGAGGATGATCTACTTGTGGTATCAGATGGTCATAGGCATTACACAGAGGAGTGGACACTAGACTCTACGTGCTCACATCACTACACACCACACAGGTCTTGGTTTACGGCGTACACCAAGACAGATGATGGATCAGTGACTCTAGGCGACAATCATCCTTGCGAGGTGGCTGGGATAGGGATAGTCAGGGTGAGGATGTTTGATGGGATTGTGAGGACATTGACAAATGTCACATCCCAGAGCTGGAAAAGAATCTGGTGTCACTAGGCTACTTGGAGCGCAGTGGATACAACTTCAGCAGTAGGGCTACGAGCGGAGTACTGAACATCTCCAATGGAGCTATGGTAGTGATGAGAGGCAGGAGGTTGGACAATAACCTCTATCGCATGGAGGGATCTGTGGTGACTGGAGAGTCTGATGCAGCAGCTGCAGCACAGGACCAACAGAGGGTTTACAGGATGTGGCACTACCGCCTAGGCCACATGGGTGACAAGGGGCTGAGAGAGTTGAGCAGAAGAAGACTCATCTCTGATCTAGAGGATGGTGCTATAGGGGAGATCTGTGAGCCTTACCAGATGGGAAAGCAGAGGAGAGTTCAGTTCAACATCAGTACAGCCCACAGTGCAACCCCTCTGGAGTTAGTACACATGGATGTGTAGGGACCAACCCCAGTTTCAGCTAGGAATGGGGCCAGTTACTTCATGAACCTGATTGATGATTTCTCAAGGAAACTCTGGATTTACTTTATGAGAGAGAAGTCGGAGGTCTTCACCAAGTTCAAGATCTGGAGAGCTGAGGTGGAGAAGGAGCAGAGGAGGAGCGTGAAGTGTCTGAGGTCAGACAATGGTGGGGAGTACACCAGTAGAGAGTTCCAGGACTACTGTGAGGAGTGTGGGATCAGGAGACACTTCTCAGTTAGGAGGACTCCACAGTAGAATGGGGTGGTCGAGAGGATGAACAGAACACTTCTGGAAAAGGCACGATGCATGAGACTGCAGGCAGGGCTTCCAAAGGAGTTCTGGGTTGACACAATTGACGCAGCGGGTTACTTGGTCAATCAGTCACCTCACACCAGGTTGGATGGCAGGCTTCCAGAGGAGGTGTGGTCTGGGAGGATAGTTGGGTTGGGCTATCTACGAGTATTTGGGTGCACGGCCTATATGCACATTGGAGCTGGTGAGCGGAGCAAGCTAGACGCCAGATCATGCAAGATGGTGTTTCTAGGCTATCTGAGAGGAGTCAAGGGATACAGGCTGTGGGATCCCTTGGAAAAGAAGGTCCTCATTAGTCGGGATATGACTTTTGATGAGGAATCAGTCCTACGGAGGCGAGCAGACATGGAGGAGCAGCAGGAGCAGGAGGAGGTCCAGCAGGGCACTGCTGGATAGCTTACCTCTTTGATTTTGCCTCTTGTAGGTACTACAGGAGGACATGACATTCAGGTGAAGAACCAACCTAAGGTGTCTCCACAGGTGGAGAGGACTCGAATGGATGATCGAGGTGGAGAGGTCCAGCAGGAGCGAGCTGGACTGAGGACTGATATCGGTGTTGCCCTACACAAGCCCAAGAGAATGATCAGGCAACCAGACCGATATGGCTTCGAGGAGATGCTGTCATATGCCCTGGTGACAGTGAATGGAGACCCATATATGTATCAGGAGGCTATTAAGAGTCGGGACTGAGAGCGGTGGGTCCAGACGATGTCCGAGGAGATGCTGTCTCTCCACCAGAACCAGACATGGCGATTGGTGCAGTTGCCACAGGGGAAGAGGCCCATTGGCTGCAAATGGGTCTACAGTCGTAAGGAAGGACCTTCAGAGTAGGGAGGTATCAGATTCAAGGCGAGGTTAGTGGCCAAGGGATACTCCCAGAAAGAAGGCATCAACTTCAGTGAGGTCTTCTCTCCCGTCGTCAGACATACTTCCATCAGAGTGTTGCTGAGCATTGTAGCAGCTCAGGATTTAGAGCTGGAGCAGATGGATATCAAGATGGTGTTCCTCCATGGGCATTTGGAGGAGAGGATTTACATGGAGCAGCCACCCGATTTCAGGGATCCAGGATCAGAGGGAAAGGTTTGTTTGTTGCAGAAGTCGCTGTACGGGCTAAAGCAGTCGCCGAGGCAATAGTACAAGCGGTTCGACTCTTATGTGCGCAGCATTGGACTTTCCAGGTATGAGTTTGATCCCTGTGTTTATGTTCAATCTCTTGAGGATGGTTCTAGGGTGTTCCTACTCTTGTATGTGGATGACATGCTTATAGCATGCAAGAGTAGGAAGGTTGTGCAGGATCTGAAGGCATCCTTATCTCGAGAGTTTGAGATGAAGGATTTGGGCCCGGCAAGGAAGATCCTAGGTATGGAGATTTTCAGAGACCGAGCCCGGAGGGTGCTGCATCTATCTCAGGGGGGCTACATACAGAAGGTCTTAGAGAGGTTTGGGATGAAGGGAGCAAAGCCGGCGGAGCTGCCACTTGCCGGTCACTTCAGACTCTCGAAGACCATGGCACCACAGACTGAGGTGGAGGCTCAGGAGATGGAGACGGTTCCTTATGCTTCAGGAGTTGGGAGCTTAATGTATGCGATGGTCTGTTGTAGGCCAGACATCGCTCATGCAGTGAGTCAGGTTAGCAGGTTCATGGCGCAGCCTGACAGGGAAAACTGGAGAGCTCTGAAGTGGATATTCAGATACTTGGTGGGTTCAGTTGGAGTTGGCATCTGCTACGGAGGAGGTGCAGTGGGATACTCTGACATGTCCAGGGAGGCTCAGGGGCTGATTGGCGGTTATGTAGATGCAGACTTTGGTAGAGATGTTGATACCCAGAGGTCTACGACAGGCTTAATCTTTAGCCTGTATGGAGGTCCTATTTCTTGGAGATCGATTCTGCAGCCTATCACGGCCCTATCCACTACAAAGGTGGAGTACATCGGGTTGACAGAAGTAGCTAAGGAGGTAATTTGGCTGAAGGATTTATTGACGGAGATGGGCCTTACTCAGGAGGCCATTAGAGTGTACTGTGATAGCCAAAGTGCACTTCTATTAGCACAGAACTCAGTCTATCATGCAAGGACAAAGCACATCGACATTCAGTATCATCAGATCAGGGAGCTTGTGGAGGATGGTGAGGTGGAGCTGGTAAAGGTACACACCAAGGAGAACCCAACTGATGCACTTACGAAGGTACTTCCATGGGACAGCTTTCAGAGATGTGTTGAGCTGATGTGGCTGATGGACAGAGTGGAGCTGGTTGAGGCCTTGGGACACCAAGGTGGAGATTGTTGTCATCCAGGTGATGTGCCCAATGTTGGGAAATGTGTCCCAAAAAGCCAATTGTCAAGCTGTTGATGGTTGAGCAACCAAATATTGTAATTGATTTGTTAATAAATAAAATATATTTGGCATCTTCATCATAAGCTTTCATCTTCTAATGAACTCCGTTGTTATGATGAAGTCCTTAGGACTATTTAGGTTCGATAAAGAGAGGATTTATCGATTAGTCCTTAAAACTGTTCACGATCAAATGATAGGCTGTTAATAAGGACGACAGCTTCTATCGAGCATAGGTCGCTGTAGGCCATATGGGTTGGTTGTCCTCTTAACCAAGGAGTGTGGAGACACTGGTATGGCATACAGGTGAGATGTAAGAGTACATCGTCATTGAACGTGACCAACTCCAGAGCATTCTGCTGTCGAGAATGTCTCTGATGGGATATAGGTATAAGTGTCCCTTAGACTTGAGATCGCCTCAGTGACTTGCAAGCAACTCACTGTGCTTTGGTACTGGACTAACTAAATTTTTAATTCAGGGATAGAAGGCTTCTGGGCACAGTCAAGTACTTGCGAAGTCAGAGTGTGATCGAGATAGGATTGACCACTCCAAGAGTTGGAGAAGAATGAGTCGCTGTATTTCAATTTAGCAAAATCTTGGCCAGGGTAATCCATCAGATGGATTTGATATTTTGAAATACAATGTGGACAACCTGATCAGAGTTGACAGTTGAGCTCTGGGGTGTCCTATGATCATTTTGGTCAAGGAGATGAATTATATGAAAACTATATCCGCATGGGTTCTAAGGATGTTGTTCTACACATTCGACCTATCCGGTCATCGGGTACCATTGCTAGATGGTCACTTCGATTGGTATAAGAATTTGTTCCTATGCTACCGGCTTAGGTTCGGACCTATGAGGTCACACACATTAAAGTTCATGATCCGATCGGATGGTTGATCAACGATTAAGAATCGTTCTAGGGTTAAATGATCAATACGATTGACATTTAACCCAGTACAAGTGTTGCAGGAGGATCGATTAGCAATTTGATTGCTAATTGGCTTAATTTGATTAAGCCAATGGGCTGAGATTAAGTCTAATTAAATATGATTTAATTAGATTTAGTTTGGGCTTGATTGGATCAAGTCCAATTGGTTTATTGGATAAGCCAAGTGCAAGGAAAAACTAGTCCTAGTTCAACTAGGACTTGGGTCAATCTAATTTCTAATTTGATTAGAAAATTAAATTAGATTTAAATATAATTTAATCTAATTAAATTAGATTCTTAATTGGGTTAAGGCCTATTTTAATTGGGTTGATCTAATTTTGATTTGATTTGGTTTGGGAAACCAAATTAAAACAAGTTATGAGACAGAATCCTAGTAGGACTAGGATTCCACCTTGCGCCACATAAACCTTCTCCACGCCCTCTCTCTTATTCAACGCCAATCTTCACTTATTTTGTGTGACAAAAGCCCTCTATCAGATCTCTCCCACGTTCACAAAAGGTCTCTTCTCTTCTTTCTTACATGGAAGGTGGTTTGGATCAAATCTAAAAGGAATAAGTTTGGATTTCGAATTCTATGAGATAGAGTTTTAGAAATCCAAAACTCTTTCAATTTTGCACCAAATTTATCCAAATTTTTTTTGAAATTTTCATGAACTTTAGGGTTTACATTGTGAACTCTTTTCTGGTGATCCATTCACGAAAATATGGAGGAGATTCTCAAGAGTTGGGCGTCCCTTAACTTGCCATGTTTGGATAAGCCTTGACTAGGTGTTTGACCTAGACAAGGACTCTATCATATCTCTCTATATGAGATGAGTTTCTTCATGAAATTTTAGGGAGAGATAAATATTTGAGAGTCCTTTCTCCCA